>NW_026267334.1:17752-18089 GCF_000697945.3 Frankliniella occidentalis | reverse complement strand
ATACAAAAATGGTGCCAGTACGAAGCGAATAACAGTGAGTACATAGGGAGTAATTCCGAGAGTAACCGCGAGTATTCGGCAAGTATAGTTCGCGAGGATTTTGTAACTTTTCCTCTTGTGCTTGTGTACAATATGCGTATTTTGGTGCAGCCCTCGCCCCCCCCCTCTCCCTCCTCCCCCATCCACTTGCCAGATGGCGTGGGGGGCCCATATTGACGATCGAAGAACGCTGAACTCTTTCCCATGAAACTTTTTCCCATGGAAGCGTCGTGGCCCAACACTGCAATGCGTGCGCAGAAAAAATGACTTTGTTGTGGAGGACCATTTCTGTCTGATA
>NW_026267334.1:16445-17702 GCF_000697945.3 Frankliniella occidentalis | reverse complement strand
CCGGTGACTCTGCTTCTCTACCGACTGACTCAACTCGTACAGCTCAGAGCTCATCCGACCAGAGCCGACGGCGCAAAGTCTCGCAAGCAGTCGCGGACAACAACGGGGGCCAGCGCCCCAAAATGTATTCCGCGAGCCGAGCAAAACGCGTAATAAAAACAGCTCAGAGACGCCCATTTAAACATGACCTGCCGCTGATAAATAATAAACAGACAGGGGACTGCATGCGGTAACGTGGGCCTCTTTGTCACCACGGAAATGTCAGAAAAAATCGAGAAAAAACAGAAAACTTGGTGTAGGCCTCAATTAAGAGTAAAGGACCTCTTCGGCATAAATCCAGCCCACACGGTTCGGTGTATGCAAAGTACCGGGACTTCCGGTATGCTAAAACTAGTGCGCAGTAAATTATGTGTTTGACTCATTCGCTCAGGTTGGCAACGCAGGTTTAGTTTTTGGCAGCGTCATGGCTCCTCGCGGCGCCCCAACGCGGCGAGCGGCTCGCCAAGGACCTTCGGGCGTGACGCGGGCGGCGAGCCGAATCGAACCGAGCCGCGCCGAGCCGAGCCGAGCCAAAACAACACCCAAACAAAAAGCACATGGATAAACTTTTCAGAAGTCCTTGAAATCCAAGTGTACGAATGTCGCGCACCCTCAACAGCAACCAGACTGCCCCGCATGGGCGGTCCCCCCACCTCCAGTCGGTCCCAGGTGAGGCGCCTGAAAGTAGGCAAAAATGCGAGCAAAAATGCGCCTGCCTGTAGGCAACCCTTACGACATCGCCTCTCGCGTCAGTCGAGCATGAAACCGGCCCTCCTGGTGCTTCGTAGTGATGGGATTCGGTGCAACAAGCGGAGAGTTGTTTCAAAGGAACGAAGACAGTCGCCGAGACCATCCCTTACGTTGCGAGGCAAGGACACTACGCCTATAGGGTGCGAGAGGCAAAGAACGACCAGCATCATCATACCTCGTACAGTCGGTGTAGAATAGGCGGTCCACGACGCTGAGGGTAAAGTGGAGCAGGGCCGGGCAGGCATTGCACTCTCTGGTGGCGGGGCGTGGCGGAGCGTGGTGGAGCCGCGGGGTCAGCGGGTGCAGTGCAGTGCAGTGCAGTTTGAGGCCGCCAGGATGCCAGCAGGAAGCGCGGCCTGCCAGCCCGGAAGGCTGGAGCCCCGCCAGACGACAGAGTGTGCGACTGACATGAGGTGGGCGAAGTGGGCGATGCTCGCTCTGGCCGCAACGCTGGAGAAGCTCCACCGG
>NW_026267334.1:14924-15190 GCF_000697945.3 Frankliniella occidentalis | reverse complement strand
TGGACTACACTCTAAGCATCTAAGGACAATTCTTATAAACTATCACCGGCTTTCTCTGCTCATAAATTAGTTCAGATAAAAAATTGCAACTGACAAAACACATTTAGAAACTACCTCACTTCCTAGTTATAGTCTTGTATGTGAACACCCTTACAATAGTTTTCCTTAGACATTTCGAGTGTAAATTATAAATACCCTGCAGTCCTCTCTGTAAGCCCGACTGACTGGGGGGCGGTGGTTTTGGGTGGCGGAGCCCCTACCACTGC
>NW_026267334.1:13557-14805 GCF_000697945.3 Frankliniella occidentalis | reverse complement strand
CTCCCCGCCCTGCAGAGTGTGTGGGTGAGATAAGAGAGACAGTGAGTCCCTCGGCCAGTCGGGTTGCCTACGCAGTGCTTGCAGGCGCTACAGGCTGGTAGGTGGAGACTGCCGTGACGAAAAGGGCGGTCGTGACCTCGCGGCCTTACTTTTCCACCGCTACCGACCCTTGGTCTCAGTTGCATTTCGAGTAAACGAGGTTAGGTATCAATCCCCGAAGCTGGAGCCCTCTTCTCCGTATCTTCTATCAGTGCAGCCCGGGGTGCGTCAGTGGCAACCCTTATCGGTCACTGCAGTCGCATCGCATGGAGTTTGGTCTGCAAATAACACAAAGACATAGGTCGTGTCGTCAACGACTTTTTTAATAGGAAAGTGTTTTCCACTTTCCCACAAATGTAAAAACTGCCAGGACCTTCTTTAGAATATTTAGCTTAAGGGCAAGGTAAAATGGGTTTTTGGTTTTTCAGGCGTTTTGGGAAATTAACCCAGGCGTTCCCCTTTTTTTTTTTCCAAAAATGGTTGTTTGGTGGTGGCTCGGAAACCATGCAAGACGCCGTTTTTACCGTGAGTAGCTCATGAAATGAGAAAACACTTAAGTTTCAATGAGAGCTTTTGTTTTTTTCCTCATAAAGTAATTAAAATCACCTCAGATAATAGGACCTATCTCGTGCAACACAAAACAACTGAAGGATAGTAAGTGAACCAACGTTTCCATGCCATGGAAAATAATTGAAAATGTTGTTTCCTATAGCGTAACTTAAAATATTTGATTTACCCCAGGTTGGCCAATAACTTCCGCCGTATGTTTTATAGATTTACTGTTCATGACGGATGAGTGTTGCTGTGTTGTCTCTCGTTTAGGGTTCGACGTCGATAGGCAAACTGCCCGCACGCCTGCAATGGGGTTTATACCGCAAGTACAAAATTACAAAAGTCATGAGCGATTATTAGTACGTAACCTGCTGTTGTATTTAGTCTCCTCCTTTGTTTTGGCAACTGGCTGGCTGTGGCTACTAGGATATCTCCTCTTAATTTGTTCACGTGGTCTACTATCGCTCCGCCGGTACTGGTGTATGCCTTCGCCTGTGTTTGTTATAACGTGACGCAGCCTGCTGGTTTTCCTCTGTTTTTCTCGTTGCGTATCACTCGTGTATATCGGCTCCGGCCTTGGTGTCTTCTCGGGACCGACCTGGTGCGTGTCGCCGGGCTGCGTCATGTCAGGCACAATGCTGCAGGACGACGGTGGAG
>NW_026267334.1:11450-11876 GCF_000697945.3 Frankliniella occidentalis | reverse complement strand
AGGGCGCAGGGTGATAGGCAACACGCCCGCGTACGTGCATGCGGTGCTGTAGTATGTAACTACGAAAGTGCGTGGCGTCAGTCAGCCACCTGGTATTGCAGTACAATTCAATGCGAAAAATGTTGTCGTAAATTTACAAAATTTTTGTAAACTCGAATTATAATTTAAGTTGTAAATTTACGAGAGCACATTTTTTACTCCCTAATGCATTTTAGGTCGATACGTACTGCATGTATTTTTACGATTGCAAATTGTAATTTTACAACTTGTGTCAAGGAAAATTTTCCTGTAAACCTACCTACTTTTTTGACAGTGATTGGCATTGGAGTTAAAACTGTGGTGCGACAACAACACTTGATTTTACCAGAGGACAAAGGTTTCGGTCGGGTCACGAGTCCCCAGAGCGTCCGGGTGTGCGTACTTTTC
>NW_026267334.1:10987-11303 GCF_000697945.3 Frankliniella occidentalis | reverse complement strand
TAAGCTATACGGCTAATGTCAGTGTAAGGTACAAAGCGATGCGTCCTGGTTGACTACTGTGGCGTACGGTGGAATTCTGTCAGCTTAATTTTAAAAGAAGTGTTGCATGAGTTGTGGGGCTGGAAGATTGAGCTGACGGCTGCTCGTTGCTGCCACTTGCGGGCTGACTCACAAGGCAGACGTCAAAGTTCAATCAAGCTCCCCCCCCCCCCTCCCTTTTCCTGTCATATATCTTTGCACTGCGCCGCAACTTCGGGTTCACACAGGTCACTCGGTCCGGATGGACGTTGACCATCAGTGACCTCACAGTCGCTCA
>NW_026267334.1:10589-10937 GCF_000697945.3 Frankliniella occidentalis | reverse complement strand
AGAATAGCGAGTGCTTGTTTCATGCGTATTGTTTTTGTGACAAATCCCAAAAAGCCCTCAACTTGATGAAACCCCTTTGGTACTTGATATAAGCACTGAAAAAGTGCATGCGGTTGGAAAAGGAATATCTGCAATGTAGTCGATACTGCATTGCATTTGATATGTCAGAACATACTTCAGGCCTATGGGACTCAATCATATTGAGGTCAGGGATGGGCTTGAGTTGCTGTAGGGGTTAACGTGGTAAGGGTAGGCCGGAGCGATTTTTTTTCCTTTTTTTTACTTTTCACGACGTCCCCAAAGTCCTCAAATTTGAGGACTTCTATCATTTGTCGGAGCCCTTTAAAA
>NW_026267334.1:4316-9253 GCF_000697945.3 Frankliniella occidentalis | reverse complement strand
CCGAGCGCACTAAAGTACCATCGTCTGAGATCATGCGCCCGGGGTTCGACTCCTGGCCAGGGCAAATTTTTTTTTTTCGTCGATTCTTGTCTCCTGTAAGACGGAAATATTGGGTGGCAAAAGCACGAAAAATGTGGGATGAACGTTATTCGAACCAGCGGCCGTCCACACCCCGAGCAACGAAAAGCGGCAAAAAAAAAATAAAAAAAAAAATGGCCGGGAGTCGAACCCCAGACAGTTTCAGACTGGTCACAATTGAGCAACCTCAGCTGCCACAGAAGTGAAGGAGATAAAATATATATCTGCCTTAGCCGGGAGTCGAATCTCGGGCGAACAGTTTGACACGAGCACGATTTAGCGCGCTCGGCCGCCCGCCCGTCTTCTCCACTGCGCGTTTAAAGTCGGTCCTGTATTACGGGAGACAAGGAGCGACGCCAGTCAGCGACAGCGTAGAATGATTCGTTCCCTGGAGCGCTAGTCCGCATCTCGCCTCTATGGCTCAGTCGGTAGCGCGCCCGCTCAGAGCGCGGGAGGTCGGTGGTTCGACTCTCCGTTTGTCTGAAATTTTTCTCAGGCCACCAAATTTCAAATGGACTTCAAACCCGTCATTTCACCACGCCCCTCTCGTGGAGTTCCGATGGCGTAGTGGTTACCATTGTTGGTGGCACTGCGTCATAGGTGTCAATTAAGTGTCGGCTCTGGGCCGGGGTTCGCGCCCCGGTGTCTGGCACCTCGCTGTGGTGGCGGGGTGCATAATAAGACCTAGAAACTGGCTGAAAAGGACTCCATGACCTGTGGTGGGTCAGTACAGTTTAACCAACGTACGCCTCAACCGTCTCACAATCTACCCCCCAGCCCGTTTAAGCGAACAAGCACCGGATCCCATCCGAACTCCGAAGTTTACCGCGCGGGGCCCCCCGAGCAGGAGGGTGGGGTAGAGCCCTATTTTTTTGTGTGTTTCTTTTTTATTTCTCTGTATCAAAGCAAGATAAATCTTTTCTTGCCCCGTTTTAAAACTAGTTTCACTAAATCAATTTTAAAAAATCATACAAAAAAAATCAGGGGACTCTCCAGTAGATCTTATTTACCTTTCTGGTGAGGAGTCAAGCTAACCACCAACCACCACCCCCCCCCTTTTTTTTACCGGATGGGGGGAGTTGGGTTTGAGCATTTACGGCGCCGAGCGGACTTTTGACTGTTCTGTGACGTGGGGCTGCACTCCGTCAAAGTCGCGGTCTTTCCCTCACTGCACTTAAAGTACCCCTTCATGGCCTCTGAAGCCTTGTTCGTCTTTACAGAACATTCTTCCCAAATTTCAGCATATCGACGAGGTCAGAGAAAAATAGGTCAGAGAAAATTAGGTCGGACAAAACCTAGGTCGGACAGCACTTTTGGGGATTTTGGAAGAAACACCAGGTCGGGGAAAAATAGGTCGGACAATCTAGTTGCACCGGTGCGCGTCATCCACACTCTTGCGGGCTGTGGGCTGGGCACGACCAGCCCCGCCTGCGCACCGCACGCCTTGTAGGGGCTGAGAGGCGCGTCCATGTCCTCCATAGGTCGGACAATCTAAATACACCCGACGCGCACGTGTAGGTGTGTGAGTGCCCATTCGCACACTTAAGCGGGTAAATGTGTTCACTTTGCTTTGTAATTCACACACTACTTGTGTCCCACGTAGACGAAGGGCGTTCACACACCTACAAGCGTGCGACTTCCACACATTTGGGTTTCAGGTAGAGGGATTTGCTGACCAATGGCCATTGGCGCTTCACTATACTAAGGGATGCAGAACCAAGTTTTCCTTCTGTTTCCGATGGCATACTGTCGAGTAAACGTGTTGGTTTTAAAAGCTGCGCTATCCAAAGGCACGATTCTACGTGAGTAGAGTATCTTGAACCGTTTCCTACGCCACAATACTACCAATAGGGCCAGGAGACAAGCTACGGCGGCATGGCACGAGCCGCACGAGCGGACACCTGCGGACAGGTGGCAACTCTTTCTTTCGCTCTCTCTCTCCCTCTCAGTCCCACTCCCTCTCTGCGTCTCACTCGCTCTCTCATACGGGCAGCTGGACGCTGCAGCTGCTCTCAGGAAGACCCTCTGCACCGGGCTTGTCGCAGCCCTCTGAATTAATCGATGGATATCGTGCCGTCAGGCCGTTTCTGGAGAATGGATCGGTACATTCGTAAATGGGGAAGCTGCCGTAGCAGCAAGAACAGAGTCGGTAGCAGCGAGTCGGGTACTGTGATATGCTTCCTTCTAATAATATGATTTCATAAGGTGTCCTGAACATGAAAACAATCTTGTTTGTGTTTTTAAGTTTTGTCTCAGTCACCATGCTGCTATTTACGTCTTGTTATTGCCCCCCCCCCCCCTTTCCTTCTCCCCTCAGATTGAAGGGGACCTCCTCCGGCCGTTTCGTAGGGCCTCGCTAAAAACAACTCGCACTGGTTCGCTGATAAGAGTCCCTGCGTCGTGTACGGGTGTACCTACTACGCTCCAACAAGGAGGGTCATTCCTGTTGGATACGAGCGTCGCAGCCGGCCAGCTCGAGCACCAGGGACACCGGGTGGGACGCGACGGCGGGCAGTCGTCTTCTTTTCCGGTTTCCACTCGCTCCACACACCTGGTCGCGCGCTCTCTCGTGCTCCTCAGCCCCCTGGGCAGCTCGAAAAGATAGGGGCACGCATAGTTTAGAGCACAGGGTTGGTTACTCTTCACACAACGTAGCTGGCCACTCTCCTGAACGAGCTTAAAATGAAGGCCTTTTATCCCTACACCGCTTCGATGTGAGCTCCAATATCTTTCGCGGATCACTCCATCGAGATAGCAAACACTAGCACTAGCGCACGGGCGTACCGACGACAGATGAGGCATGTGAAATGCACGTGGCCGCACCCCCTAGGCGTCCGCCCGGTGCACCGAGCCGCAGCCGGGCCCGGCCCGGGACCCGGGGGCAGATTTCGAACAAAGAGCCGGGCCCTTCTGGGCCGTCTGTCCGCCTCCGAATTAAAATGAGCATGAAGACGTCCAGGTGTGCCGGGCCCCTTCCGTGCCCCGGCGTCGCACGTGCTCGGGCTGCCCCGCCACGCAACCGCCTCGGGCCGCAGCAGGTGCGGGCCAGGGGCCGGACGGAGCGCTCCCCGGAACCTGTCACCCTGCGAGGGGGCTTCCACTACACTGTGCAGTGTACCGTACACACTAGATTGCCGAGATTGCCAGATTGCCAAACGGATTTGCTTTTGGGGGCATAAAACTCCCGTAACTAGGCAAACCGCTCTACTAGAATACTGAATGTAGGGTCCGATTGCCTACAGATTGCGCTGGGTAGGCTGCCGTACCCGCAAGAACAATATAGTGGGGAGGACTGCCGGCTCCCACCGGTGCAGCTAGATTGTCCGACCGATTTTTCCAAAATCCCCAAAAGTGCTGTCCGACCTAGGTTTTGTTCGACCTAATTTTTCCCGACCTCATCGATATGCTGAAATTTTGGAAAATGTGTCTCCTACAGTTATACTTTACCGCACGTTTGGTTTTCCTACCCCAGGGGGCCGAAGCGCCTAACGGGCATTGCAGGTAGGCAACACGCACGCCTGCGTTCGGTACAGCATGACCACGAGGACTGGCGGTTCGCCTACCCCAGGTGGCCTTAGGGGCAGTGCGGCAGTGTAGCACTAAGCTTTAGACGTGAATCACCTCCGTGCAACCGGCAGTTAAACTACCTCTTAGAGCCGGATTCATTTTACCTACAAAATTATCAAAAATGAAAAAAATGTGGGCCCTACCCACCCCGCTTTGACACGGGGACCCGCCTGCTTAACTTCGGAGTTCGGTATGGGATCCGGTGTTTTCAGGCACCCAGCTGAGGGCCGGGTTTCTTGACTATCTCGCTCACACCGGAGTTTACAGCCATCGACTAGGTTCCCACCAGTCCGCTTGACCGGGAATGGGGGGTAGGGCGGAGGGAGTTAGAAAGAGAGGAGACGGGCGTACGGTGGTTAGCCTGTACTGCACCCAGATGCGATCCGAACGGAAAGCTTCCGAGTCGTGGAATCCCTTCGAGGAGCCAGATTCTAAGGACTTATCAATTCCACACGGGTTACCACTCCCGCTGTGGCTGGGATGGCCCTTACTCGGCACGCTCTCGCCGAGGGTCGAACCTTTGCCCCTAATGGGACCCCAGTGCCGAGTCATCGTCACCCCCAGTCCAGTGGGGCAGCGTTAACCACCAGACGGTTCGTTCATCCACGAAGGTGCCCTGTTGAAATGACGGGTTTAAGTTCAACTCCAAGAGTTCGATCAGTTCAGAAAAATGTAGCTGGGATGGGAGATTCGGACCCCTGTCTTGTGGCGCATGGGGCCGACTCTCTACCGGCGCGGCTACGACGCCACAGTGTGGGTGGCCGGGCGAGCTAGGCTGAAGGCATTGGCTGCTCCCCAGCTTACCGACCTCCTGTAGTTCAAGTAGAGTTGGAACACGCGGAGTTGCGGGGTTCGATTCCCGAGCACGGGACGGGTGGGGCCGATCGCCCTTTTCCTCGCTTGTTTCGTTTTCAAAATCAATGTGTCTAAGGAAGAGTAAGGACTCGGCAGGCAGCCTTCGCCGTGACGCCGTACCCGCGCGCGTTCAGTGGGGCACTAAGTAGTGGGAGTAGTGGCGCGAAGTTTCGTGCTTCGAATCTCTGTCAAAATATTTTTTTCCTCGGGCCATACGAAAGGGGATTGGTCTTCATTCGAGATCAATTTTTATAAAAAAAGAAAGCGGGGAAGAAAAAAAAAGTGTGCCTCACCCGTATCTGCGACGGGCCCCGCGCAGCTAATGAAAGCTACTTAAACGGATTGGAGAGGACTTTGGTTGTTGGACTTACGGGTGTCGCAAGGTGAGCAAGACTGAAACCCAGATTCAGAGGCCTTACCATCAGCGGTACGCGGGA
>NW_026267334.1:0-3005 GCF_000697945.3 Frankliniella occidentalis | reverse complement strand
TTTGTAGAGAAACGATGGAGGAAAATAAAATCCAGGCTCCATTATTTAATGGAAAGAATTATACCAACTGGAAATATCGAATGGAAATTCAATTAACAGCAGCCAAATCAGAACTCATACGATTTGTTAACGTTGGTTTGGAAACTTTGTTGATACCAGAGACTGAGCGACCTGGAGACAGTGCTCAGGTTAAGAAGAGGAAAGAGGAGGAGAGAAAAGAGTTGAGAAGACTGGATGCGGTGTGCAAAAATGTGTTAGTGACACATATTGATGAAGGTCAAATTGAAATAATAAAAGATCTAGAAACAAGTTATCAGATCTGGCAAGCATTAAGTGAACGGTTTAAAAAGACTTCTGTGACTACAAGAATGCACCTTGGGAAACAATATGCATTGATAAAATATGCTCCCAAAGAAGAGAAATTTGAGAATTTTTGTCTGAGATTTGATAAATTAGTAAGGGAGCTCAAAGAGGCAGGTGCCAAAATTGAAAAGTTAGACGAAATTCTGCAATTCTTGGGTGCCTTACCAGTCGAGTACAAGCCTCTAGTGACATCATTGAAAACAACGAATGCCAGTCAACTTACAATGAATTCTGTTCGATCAGATATTGAAGATTTTGAAATGGATCAAGAAGGAATAAAGAAAACAAACTCTTATAAAGCACCGAGTGTTGCTTTCTTCACAAGGGGAGGAGCAAGGTATTCCCCTTATCAAAACAAGTTTGGTTTTCCGTGTAACAATTGCGGAAATCTTGGACATCGCAAGAGAGAATGCTGGTGTCCAGGAGGAGGAGCTTTCCGTGGAGGAAGAGGTCGAGGAAATTATCAAAATCATGGAGAAAGGGACCAACAACCACCTAGCAGAGGACGCGGAGGAAGTCAAAATCAAGATGGCGGCCGTGGGGGCCACAGCTCATACTCCTCGTACAACCACTTTGGCTTTACTCATGGCTTTCGAGGAGGCCGTGGAGGACGTGGATTCGGCGGCCGCGCTCGAGGATGGCAACATCGAGGAGGCCGTGGTGGTTTCCAAGGCAACCCTCAAACAGCACAGCTGACCCAATCAACAACAACAAATCCGTCTACAAGTTCATCAACAAATTCAAAGACGGAGACAGCAAATCTAGCTAAACTGGATGATGACATTGTCTACAGTTTCATGTGTGAACAGGTACCAGAAATAATTACTCTTGATTCTTGTCATAATGCTCTTAATACAAATAGTTCAGGGGAGACAAGTGTTACAAGTTATGATGGTATTGCTATTGAATTCATACTTGACTCAGGGGCATCAAAACATCTTGTAAAAGAAGATGTACCTGTTCAGTATAAGAAGTGGTTATCAAAACCAGTGATAATTCAGGTGGCTAAAGAGAAAATAATTCTGAGAGCCTTTTGGAAAGGGGTTTTGCGTTGCAAGACTTTTGTCAATGGAGAGAGCCGTCAACTTGATATTGAAGTACTAATTACAGAAAATTTAACTCATAATCTACTGTCCATTTCTAGTTTAGAAAAACTAACCTACAAAATTACTTTCTGGGATGGAAAATGTTTTGTTGAACTAGATAAAATTCTTGTTGCTTTAGGCCATCGACTCACATCTAATCTATACAGGTTGATCATGTATGTGGATGTAGAAAGTGCAAATAATTCAATTTCAATGTCAAGTGAAGCAGACTTGTGGCATAGGAGATTGGGCCATCCAGGTAAATCATATTTAAAACAGGTATGTAAAATGGTGGATGGTGTTGGGAATATTGGTGATGGTAATGGACTATGTGAGATTTGTGTTGAAGGTAAACAAGTAAAGCTACCTTTTCATGGAACTAGGAAAAAGGCAACTAGGCCATTGGAAAGAATACATAGTGACCTGTGTGGTCCAATTGCTCCAACAGCTTATAACGGTGTACGCTATTTCCTAACCTTTCTTGATGATTTCTCTCATTTTGCAGTGGTGTATGGTTTGAAAGAAAATTGTTCAAAAATTTAAAATGGACACTAGCTCAGCAGTCCAGACTCCACTGGAGCCTAGCCCAAATCTTGATTTGTCTGGATCTATAATTGTCAAAGAGAAGCCATATAGAGAGTTAATTGGAAGCCTGATGTATGCAACTATGTTTACAAGACCAGACATTTGTGTCGCAGTCAACCTGTTCAGTCAATTCCAGACAAATGCAACAGAAATTCAATGGAAAGGATTAAAAAGGATCTTAAGATATTTACAGGGTACACCCAAATTAGGTATCTGGTTTAAAGGGAATTCTAATTATCCATTAGTCTTGTATGTTGATGCTGATTTTGCTAACAATCCAGGAAGGAAGTCTATCTCGGGCTTTGTGATTGAAATGTTTGGAGACCCTGTACTTTGGGCAACCAGGAAACAAAACTCTGTCGCCTTATCGTCAACTGAAGCTGAATTTGTTTCATTAGCCACTGGTGTGGCTGAATTGCTGTGGCTAAAACAACTCCTGAAAGATTTAGGTGTACCAGTTACAGAACCTATTCCTGTGTTTGAAGATAATCAACCCTGTATTCATGCTCTAGAGTCTTGGGAAACGAAACGTTTAAAACATGTTGATGTAAAGTACAATTTTGTGAAAGATCTGCATCGTTCCAAAATTATAAATGTTAAATATATACCTACTGGTGAACAGAAGGCTGATATATTCACTAAAGGACTTCCATTTGAACTGTTCAAGAAGCATAGAATTAATATAGGGATGTGTGAACTGTCTACTTAAGTTAAGTTCTCTTTATTTGTACTTGAGATTTGTTTATGTATTTTTGTATTCAGTATTCAAAATCGAGGAGGAGTGTTGTGGTATGACGATTTCTCATACTGAATTGTAATGCGTGCATGAGAAATTGCCATTCCCAAAGATCTGACTAAGAGGGGAATACCTGGAAGACGCTATGACTCACTGTTCGTCTCTGTACAAGGGCACAAGTGTGGAATAAAAGTGAAGAGTTAATTAAGAGATTTCAGTGTTTAATTTAGAGAAAC
>NW_026267333.1:398198-400141 GCF_000697945.3 Frankliniella occidentalis | reverse complement strand
CGTAAGACGTAACGTAAGACGTAACGTAAGACGTAACGTAAGACGTAACGTAAGACGTAACGTAAGACGTAACGTAAGACGTAACGTAAGTCGTAACGTAAGACGTAACGTAAGTCGTAACGTAAGACGTAACGTAAGACGTAACGTAAGATGTAACGTAAGACGTAACGTAAGACGTAACGTAAGACGTAACGTAAGACGTAACGTAAGTAACGTACGACGTAACGTACGACGTAACGTAAGACGTAACGTAAGACGTAACGTAAGACGTAACGTAAGACGTAACGTATGACGTAACGTAAGACGTAACGTAAGAAGTAACGTAAGACGTAACGTAAGACGTAACGTAAGACGTAACGTAAGACGTAACGTAAGTTGTGTTGTGTTGGGGGTACTGAGGTAATGTGGAATTGACATGCAACAGGTGGTCGCGGCGACATGACGCTCTGGCCCCCCGCGCGCGCCGCTTGTGGTAGAAACGGGTTCGTTTAAAAAAACCGCGCAGATTGGATATTGTAGATTGTATATTGTTTGTCAAACAGTCTTAAAACTTGACAGTAGTATAATGGGGACCTGATTGCGGGCACCTGGCCGCGGTCTGGGAGGGGAGAGCAAAGGACGAGGCAAAGGACAGCCAAGGCATGCCTCAGATGTCACAAGGCACTTGGTCGCGGTGCAGGAGTGGGCAATCTTAGTGTGATGTCACAGCCAAAAATGCTTCTGCCGGAGAATGGAATCGAACCCGCTGCCTTCCGATTGCGGAGCGAGTCCGCTAACCCATAAACTACGTGTCAGGTATGGTAAGGTAAGCGACCTGGCGGGGTATTGTGCCGCTGGCGCGGTGGCGCTCTGTCGGCTCGGCACCGCTCGGCAGTGCAGATTGCCAATTCCCATCATCATCCACAACGATACATCAGATTTACCTGACGCTCAGCACTACGGACTGTTCCTCCGTTCAGAACAGTGGCGCCCAAACTATGGTCCAAGCGATGCACGTGCACAGGTACAAATCTATACAAGGTAGGTACATGAGAGGGAGAGAAAGGGGAGAAAGAGGAAGGAGAGGAGAGAAGGAGAAAGAGGAGAGAAGGAGAAAGAGGAGAGAAGGAGAAAGAGGAGAGAAGGAGAAAGAGGAGGAAGGAGAGAAAAGAGGAGAGGAAAAAAGGAAAAGAGGCAGAAACAGGAGAGACTTTGAGTATAAGTATGGGGTATGTGGGTGCAAGGAGGGGCAGTCGCCATTTGCCTCTGGCGAACGTCATCGTTCTCGTTTGCCGCTGGCTGCCTGCGCACCCTCCGGCAGCGCCGGTGTGTCATCCGCCGATAGGTGCCCTTAGTGTTACATCAGGCGTTCACAAGAAGACGCCCAGCACTCTAAAAAGGGAGAAGCATTTTCGTCATCTGCGTTCAATGTTTCCTTGTGAACATCTCCATTAGATAGAAATTTGTCTATACCTATACTACATTATTGCTTTCTAGAAATTTAACAGTGTGGGTACGAATCCGCTATTGTGCCTGAAACATCTACAGTTGTCTTTTCCCGTTTAGAGTGTGGCTGGCATTATAGGAGTGAAAAGGAAACGGCACCAAAAAGGGTAGAAAAAAGGTAGCGAATCCCTCTCACAACCGTTCTTTTTGTCATGAAATGTCGAAAAAAATGTCTTGCTCGCTTCGCTCGCGTTTAAACCAAAGTTTAAGACGGAACGACGTCAACAAGTGTGGCAAACACAGTGCTCATATGGAGGTGCCCGAGCCACCAAGGCTGCAGTGAATGACAGAAGTGAACTGGCTGGAACTGGACAAAAGAGTCTCCTAATATTGCATAAATCCTCTAAAACCGCTCTTTTGGTTATAAAATACAACAAAAAATCTCGCTCGCTCCGCTCGCGGTTTTCTATAATCAGGGCCCCCTATCATGATCCTTTAAGAAAAGAGCATTTAACCCT
>NW_026267333.1:394835-396983 GCF_000697945.3 Frankliniella occidentalis | reverse complement strand
ATGTCCCAAAATAGGGCTCTGCTATGTAGGTACATTTTGCGCCCAAAAGGTAGGTACACAGGGTGGTTTGCATGGGTACACAGGAAAATTGTGGGCGCCACTGGTTCAGAAATGTCTGAATAATGTAAAGTGGTAGGGTGGTCTGAAATCATACTGTAGAAATTGCAAGAGAAGTATGAACAAATTGAAATTCACCACTTTACATGATGAGAAAATGTATTTGCTACTGTACCTCACCAGATTTACAGGTGATATGGAAAAATCCCTACAAGCCATCAACGTTACCTTAGAATTGGATTCACATAATACTCGGTAATATTTAAAAAGTATTGTTCTCCATACTGGATACAATATTTCCCATGGCAATTACATGGCTTTGATCGGATTGGCAGCGAATGTTGGCTGTTTGATGACAGGTCAGTGAGTGACACCGTATTGTAATGATCTTTAAAAATTCTAGTGTATTATATTTAAATATATATTTTTAAATCAAAGGCGATAAATGTGTTCAAGATAACTGAAACACTTGAAAGCTCTTTTGTAACAAGCAATTGTTGTCTGATTTTGTATGAAAGAGCAGATGTAAAAGCTAGGGAGGATGAGGTGCACTGTAAAAAATTTCTATAGTAGACTTCCTATAAATGTCTATAACACTATTAACATATTCATGTAGAGCGACTGGACCTATTTCAGATCAGATTTTTGTATTCCTGCCCTATACCAAAGCGCACAGGTGCAGAACAATTGCGTGGGAAGGCACCAAAGCGTTAGATCTTCCTTAATACTAGCTATACGTACGCCAGACCACGTCTCGCGTAACAGGCTTCGCGATATCTCACGAAACACTGTTACGCTGCGACGCGCCATGCGCACATATAGCTAGGCCTGCGGCGCCGATACCCGAGACGAGCAAATGGGAGGGTATAGGGGGACAGGGCCTTTCGGGCACAAAATTTGACATACTCGAGCCATTTGTCGGTGTCTTTTTACTCTAACATTAAAGACATGAAACTTATGCTGTTTGATAACGGTTTTCATTAAAAGTTCGAATTTTGACAGATTGTTAAGTAAAAATCAACGTTTTAGTGATACAAGATAATCTAGGGACCCTTTGGCCCAAAAGAGGGTGTGGTTCGACCCTTAATGTGTGGTTTAAGTATTACTCCCTTTACAATTCTGTGACATGAAGCCTGTTTTACGATTTAATAGACCATTTTGTCGTTTTCACGTTGTTTTCGCCAAGAAATGGCCCATAGCGCCAAAACGGTACAAGGTAGAGCGAAACGGACGAAATTTTTGCCCAAAGGGTTCTACTTTCACGAGTTACCTCTTAGGAGCCCATTAAAAAATATTTGAAAAACTAAACATTTTGCAGACTTTGGTTTTTGATTTTTTATAGTGTCAAATTTTGAGCTAGAATGCTCATCTTCGAACTCGATCTGTCTTTTTATGATATAAAACGGCCCTGAAATTCCCAGATCGCTCTCTCAATTCATTCTCGAGTTACCGTGCTAACAGACAGACAAACAAACAGACAAACAGAATGAAACTTTTCCGGTCAGTGGAGTAAGGGGCTTCGCTGATCGCTTAGCCAAAAAAGCTTTTTTTTGGTGTCTGTAACTGCACTCGTTTCGGAGTTATGGCAGTTTGAGTATAGACGTGATTTTGATCTGATATAGGGACATATGGACCTATTTCGGATCAGCTTCGGAGCAAGATGGTGATTTTGCCATCTTGTAGCCTGACTACAGCCCACGGGGTCTTTAAATTATCGCCTGCTCCGAAATAAGCATGTGCACTTGATTCGGATCAAATGAAACTAACTAGGTAGATGTACGCCAGACCACGTCTCGCGTAACAGGCTTCGCGATATCTCACGAAGCACTGTTGCGCTGCGACGCGCCTGGCATACATCTACCTAGGCCTGCGGCGCTGACACCCGAGTCGGGCAAAAGAAAGAGTCGTAAATAGGCCTTCGGCCCCAAAAGTCACAAATATTGCTCCTCAGGGTTTTATTTTGACGAGTTGACCCCTCAGCGACCATGAAATATTTGAGAAAAAACGTTGGAATGGTTTGGGGTCATTTCCGTGTGAAAAACAGTGTCTGGCGCCTCAACGGTTAGAGATAGAGCCAAACGAACGAAATTT
>NW_026267333.1:383098-385275 GCF_000697945.3 Frankliniella occidentalis | reverse complement strand
GTGTCTGTGTGTCTGTCTAGTGGGGACGTTAACGACCAGATCGGGCCTCAACTTTGCACAGTGAGCTAGGAGGCTGAAATTTGGCATGGAGGTACTTAATGACCTACTGATCAAAATAGGACGTGGTGCCAAACGGGCACCACCCCCCTTCACCCTTCACCCCCCTTTCCCTTTCTCTTTTGCTTCCCAGAACGTAACTTCTTAACCAATACACCTAGAGAGGTGTTTTTTTTTTTCATTTTGTGCGTAACACCCTACTTGGGGCCGATGGTGCCCCACAAAACAAGCTCCAGTGCCCCCCGGGCCCCCCCGAGGCCCCAAAAGGGGCAGAAATGCTGAAAATGACGTTTCGTTGTACTGCTATTGGAATATTTTTGACATCGGTTCAAAATTGTACCTAACATACCACTTCAGTACCTAGTCTATCCATATCGAACAAATTAAGCCCCATAAGGGGCCGCAGGGGCCCCCTGTGGGGCTAAACTGGAAGTACAAACGACCGACTTTGCAGGAAACGGCGTTTGTGCTCGATATTTTGCCTTACCATTCACAAGATCGCAAGAGTGACGACGGAGGCACCACTCGAGATGTGCCGTGGTCCCAATGGGGCCCCCGGAGGCCCCTTGGGGGGCAAAACTCCTTCGCAACTAGTATCTCCTGAACCGCTGCGAATATCGGCGCCGTTCTTTCTCCATCAAGCATATCTTTCAGTATTTAAACAAGTGGTAATACATTTTCTTCGTCTTACCCCAGGTGGGGCCCATGGGGCCCTGTTGGGCCCCTCTGCTAGGGTGCAAAACGTGGCCAAACCGTTATCAGTGCTTATTCTACTTGAACTGTAGGCAGTTCATGTTAAAGGGTAAAAAAGTGACAAGTGATTTCAATTGCAGTGATGCTATTGATGTAATTCTTCAAAATTCAAACAATATTATTTAAAACGGCATTTTACAAATCTTTTGTACTCATCTCATTACTTAATCATATAATTTTTCCGTCATTAGTTTTGTCACGAACTATTCTTCGTCAGTGTCATTTTGAATCCAAGTTTTAGGACACGGGCAAGGACATAGATCTGAACACTTCCACTTAGTGAGTTATAGGCAAGAGCATGCATGCAGATGGCTTGCAGGGTTTTTTGCACTTAAAAGAAACTGTGCGTCGTCCCTCAGATAAACTTAAGAGTGATTAAAAAAGACTGAAAACCCGCACGTTTACACCTGAGATACGGCTTGATCACTTCTGCGCCCTAGCAGTGGGGCCCAAGAGGGCCCCATGGGCCTCACCTGGGGTAAGACGAAGAAAATGTATTACCACTTGTTTAAATACTGAAAGATATGCGTGATGGAGAAAGAACGGCGCGGATATTCGCAGCGGTTCAGGAGATACAGCTGCGAAGGAGTTTTGCCCCCCAAGGGGCCTCCGGGGGCCCCATTGGGACCACGGCACATCTCGAGTGGTGCCTCCGTCGTCATTCTTGCGATCTTGTGGTGAATGGTAAGACAAAATATCGAGCACAAACGCCGTTTCCTGCAAAGACGGTCGTTTGTACTTCCAGTTTAGCCCCACAGGGGGCCCCTGCGGCCCCTTATGGGGCTCAATTTGTTCGATATGGATAGACTAGGTACTGAAGTGGTATGTTAGGAACAATTTTGAACCGATGTCAAAAATATTCCAATAGCAGTACAACGAAACGTCATTTTCAGCATTTCTGCCCCTTTTGGGGCCTCGGGGGGGCCCGGGCGGCACTGGAGCTTGTTTTGTGGGGCACCATCGGCCCCAAGTAGGGTGTTACGCACAAAATGAAAAAAAAAAACACCTCTCTAGGTGTATTGGTTAAGAAGTTACGTTCTGAAAGGGAAAGGGGGTGAAGGGTGAAGGGGGGTGGTGCCCGTTTGGCACCACGCCCTATTTTGATCAGTAGGTCATTAAGTACCTCCATGCCAAATTTCAGCTTCCTAGCTCACCGTGCAAAGTTGAGGTCACTAACGTCCCCACTAGTCTGTCATCACGATAACTCGAGAACGAATTGAGCTAGGGACCTGGGATTTTCAGGGTCGTTTTGTACCATAAAAAGACAGATCGAGTTCGAAGATGAGCACTCTAGCTCAAAAATTGGATTTTTAAAAAATCAAAAACCACAGGTCCCCAATATGATGTTTTTTAAAAATATTTTTTTA
>NW_026267333.1:377084-383048 GCF_000697945.3 Frankliniella occidentalis | reverse complement strand
CTGTGGTTTTTGATTTTTTTTAAATCCATTTTTTGAGCTAGAATGCTCTACTTCGAACTTGATCTGTCTTTTTATGATACAAAACGACCCTGAAAATCCCAGGTCACTAGCTCAATTTGTTCTCGAGTTATCGTGATGACAGAAAGACAGACAGACAGACAGACAAACACACAGACGGACGCGAAACTTTTTGATCACTGGAGTAATAGGCTTCGCTAATCGCTCAGCCAATAATCAAGAAACCGACCAGCAACACGCTCGACAGTAGTTTTTAGGTAGAATAGGAAAAAAAGAAGAGTAAACGTCTTGTTCTTAACCGGCTGAAGTGGCTATTGCGAGAGATCGAGATTATGTGAGGGTATTTATGACTAAATCGACATAAAATGCAGTGGAACTGGCAAATATGGTCCTGGACTGTCCAGGATGACCAAGTATGGTTCCTTAAACTACCTTTAGAAATATCCTGTGACAAAACAAAGTAATGGTGAGAACCAAAACGATTTCGACCATCATTAAATCAAAGCTGCTGGCAAAACTCGACCTAAGACGCTGTTATTTTTGACCTCTACCCGCGTTTTAACCTGACATGATATTAGATCGAATCCGCGTTTGAAACGTGTTTTCTAGGCTTTTAAATAAAGATTGATACCTAGGTTACACACAAAGTAATGTCAGTTTGAGAAAACCACAACATTCCCCCACCTCCTAAACGGTAAATGTTAATGTTCAACTCAGCCGCGCGGGCCGCACTAGGGCGAAGCAATGGTATTTTCTGGTAGAAAACGACAAACCTTTTCACCAAAAAAAATGAAAAGACATACATTTTAACGAGGGAGCGTGTGTAGGTCTTATTGATCCGATTTAGGGGCTGATCCAAAATAGGTTCAGTCGCTCTATGGTAATTTTCCCATACACGCATGTCGGAGTTCTATCATGCGTGACTAGGAATCCTACCATGCATGTATGGGGATTTTCCCATACACGCGTATCGGAGTTCTACCATGCGTGACTAGGAATCCTCCTATACATGTATGGGAATTCTCATATACACGCACGCGTGTCGTAGTCGTCCCATGCATGTATAGGAATTTTCCTAGACGTCTGTGTGGGATTTCGACTAGCAATGTCTCAAACTTTTGCTGTTCATCTGTGTGGAATATTTATTATCGCGTCCTAGGGCTCATTCCACACATGTAGTAGAATTCCCCCTTACACCTGTGTAGAAAATGTGCTTCTTTGGAATAGTAATGTTCAGCTTGAAATATGCTGGAACTGTGATTACTGTGGCGAATTTTAGCGAACTATGTATAGCAGTAATGGGAAAAGGTGGAAATTTCAGTAAAATCCGTAAACAGATATCTTTCTTTTGTTTTAATAATAAAACATGTAGTCATTTTGCATCACACAGAAATTTAATATTAGTAGCTATATGTACGCCAGACCATGTCTCGCGAAACAGGCTTCGCGATATCTCACGAGACACTGTTACGCTGCGACGCGCCTGGCACACATATAGCTAGGCCTGCGGCGCTGACACCCGAGACGAGTTAAGGAGAGGGTATAGGGGAACAGGGTCTTCCGGGCCCAAAATTTGACATACTCGAACCATTTGTCGGGGTCTTCTAACTCTAAAATTAGGGACAACAAACTTCTGCTTTTCGGTCACGGTTTTCATAAAAATCGAATTTTGTCAGATTGTTATGTAAAAATCAGCGTTTGAGTGACAGTAGATAATCCACAGACCATTAAGCCCAAAAGAGGGTGTGGTTCGACCCGTAACGTGTGCTCTAAGTATTACTCCCTTTACAAATCTGTGACATGAAGCCTTTTTTACGATTTAACAGACCATTTTGTCTTTTTCACGTTGTTTTTGCCAAGAAATACGCTGTAGCGTCTAAACGGTACAAGGTAGAGCGAAACGGACGAAATTTTCGCTCCATGGACTCTACTTGCACGAGTTACCCCTTAGGAGACCATAAAAAAATATTTGAAGAAAAAATCTTTTGTTACCTGTGGTTATTGACTTTTTTAAAAGTCAATTTTTGAGCCAGAGTGCTCACCTTCGAAATCGATCTGTTCTTTGGCTGAGCGATTAGCGAAGCCTATTACTCCGTCTGGTCGGAAAAAAACTTTTTCTGTCTGTCTGCGTGTCTGTCTGTGTATCTGTCGGCACGAAAACTCGAAAACGAACTGAGCGAGCGACCTGGGATTTCCAGGGTCGTTTTGTGTCATAAAAAGACAGATCGAGTTCAAAGATGAGCATTCTAGCTCAAAATTTGGATTTTTAAAAATTCAAGAACAACAGGTCCCAAAAACGACGTTTTTAAAAAATATTTTATGTGGATTCCCGGGGGGTAACTCTTCAGCCCTATGGCCGAAATTTTTGTACGTTTTGCTCTAGCTTAAACCGTTGAGGCGCTAGAGGGATTTTTCGACGAAAAAAAAGCGAAAAAATGTACAACCCTGCATGATTAGTCGAAGTGACGGGCGTTGACGGGCCGGAGGGCCGTATCTTTGTGCACATTTTTGCACTACCTGACTCGGGTGTCAGCGCCGCAGGCCAAGGTAGATGTATGCCAGGCGCGTGAATACCCTATTTGCTCCGTAGACACGAGAAAGGGATGCCCGTGACCCCCCTCCTCTGAGTGCTTAGCACGCTCTGCAGGCTCTACTCAGGGGCCGATTGCAGAAAATGTGGTATCGACGGGCTCGGAAAGGTGTGAGGATGGGCTAGTTGACGACAGAATTGAACAGAACTCACCGGGGTGGGGCGTACAGGGGCCTAAATAATCGGCGCCGACGCTGTCCGCATGCGCTGCAGGAGCTGGCTACCTGCGCGGTGGGGCCGCCGGGTCGGGCGGGCCGGGCAGGAGGGGAGCGAGGCGCTTCCCGGAAACGGCCGGCTAGTGTGATTTTGGGCGGGTCCAAATTTTGTCCGTCTGAGCTCAAATATTGAAAACTATTGAAATCTAGAAAACTCTCGCTGGAAAATTCATTGGAGGACGGGCAGCCGCCAACTTCCTGCATTCTGTTGGTAACACTGTTAACCCGCGCCTGCGCCCCTCTGGACTGCGTATTGTTGTTACCAACCCCGCCCGAGTGCCTCACCGGTTCGTAGCCTCGCAGGAGACGGCCGAGCAGGAGACGCCGAACAGAAGGCACTTTTGGAGAAGCGTGAAAACTGAGATCTTAGCAACGGTAGAGAAAGGAAACCTGATATTTTGAATCAGGCGTAGACTATGATCCATGAGGAATGTTTTAAAACCCCAGCCAGCCCGATCAATGTCAGGACTAGCCGCAAACGTAAGTTATTCTGTCATGTTCAAAGTCCGTCTGAAGGTTAGCGGCGACGTATATTTAATTTTCCGGAAAACCAGACTCAAGGGTCAATAAATTGAAAATGTTCCGGATTATACTCAGAAAGTCCTTTCCATTGGTATAGAAGAGTGACTCATCGGCTCTGAGTCACTGTTCTATACAATTACCGAATTTTCATGTACCTAAGTTAAGAGTAATAAGTCCCCGACAAATGCTGTGAGTATGTCAAATTTTGGGGCCCGATGGCCCTGTCCCCGTAGGCCTATACCCTCCCATTAACTCGTCTCGGGTGTCAGCGCCACAGGCCTAGCTATATGTGCCCCAGGCACTTTGCAGCGTAGCAGTGTTTCGTGAGATATCGCGAAGCCTATTACGTGAGACGTGGTCTGGCGTACATATAGCTAGTTGTGACTGTAAGTTTCCTTGACGTAGGAAGTCAAATATTTCGAAAAATATCTGAGATCTTGTATGCTCAGTCATGTTTCATTTCTGGTCTGACATGAATGTGCTATAGCAGTCAATATATCTGTTGAACATCATAGTAAGTTCATGACCATTAAGCAACTTACAAACTCCGAGGCCTCTGAAATTCATTTTGAGAGTTTTCAATCTGGTGATGTTACTACAAATCTGTGGCATTCCATAGAAGTGACGTAAGTCTGACTTACGTCACTATGTGAGTTAAACATTGTACATCATTCTACAACTCACACCGGACATGTACATGTTTTCAGATTGAAAATCGGGACCATAGCAACTCCACAACTTAGTAGAATATTCTGACGTAAGTCAGTAAAAGGCAGATGCTGATCAGTAGAAGTGACGCAAGTCAGACTTGCGTCACTTTAATAGAACTGTTCTTTGCAACATGTGACGTAAGTCAATGAAATAGAACCAAATGAATTGTTTGGTATCTAAACAGTTTTGATATTGTTAGACAATGTTATATGTCACTCATTACAGTGAGAAATTTGGTTGGTTCTGGAAAATCTGATTATACAGGGCAAAGAAATGTTTCATTTCAGTAAGAAGTGACGCAAGTCATGACTTACGGCACAGAAGAGGCATTCCAGCTCCATCAGATTCAGCTTGAAATGACTTTAGAATGTCAATGTGCGCTCTTGTAAACAGGCTTATGTTGATCCCAGGTGACCAGTCAGGGTTATGGAGGACTGTTATTGTCCAATGAACACTTTCCGTTTAACCACTGCCCAAAAAACTTGACACTCCCACTTCGAAGACCATAGCGCCTGGCTTGGATAGGGGCCTTGTTTGTTCTAGTTGCCACTGATTTTCACTGCACACACAATTATTTCTTGAAACGCATGGCTGTCTTTCATCCCCGAAAACCGAAGGAAAGGAGATTCGTCTGCTAGCAGCTATCAGCCACCAGCCTTCTAGCAAGACTCGTAAATACCCCACGCCAAAACTCACACATGCGCACCTCGTGGCTCAGAAAAGCAACACTCTGTCAGCAGACGACATCAACCTTAACATCTGACAAGGTCTAAAATTACTGATTTACAAACGCTGGCTAATTTTACCCAATGTAGGGCTGCGTTGTGTCTTTATATTTTCTAATGTTTCATTCCTCAAGCAAGTGACAAGAAATGTAAGATTTTGTTGACTAGCTAACTTGTTTTAGACAGTTTCACAGCAGTAAACACTGAACTTTGTGGTTATTGATTCCCTTGTATTAGTTTTCATCGTGTTGTTATGGCTTTGATATGTTGATTGCAACCATTCTGAGACATCTATTACATGCCCCAAGTTTTTTGGGCAGTGGTTATGGGGAAAGTGTTCACGGAATACTAACAGTCCTCCATAACCCTGACTGGTCACCTGGGATCAACATAAGCTTGTGTACAAGAGCGCACATTGACATTCTAAAGTCATTTCAAGCTGAATCTGATGGAGCTGGAATGCCTCTTTTGTGCCGTAAGTCATGACTTGCGTCACTTCTTACTGAAATGAAACATTTCTTTGCCCTGTATAATCAGATTTTCCAGAACCAACCAAATTTCTCACTGTAATGAGTGACCTATAACATTGTCTGGCAATATCAAAACTGTTTAGATACCAAACAATTCATTTGGTTCTATTTCATTGACTTACGTCACATGTTGCAAAGAACAGTTCTATCAAAGTGACGTAAGTCTTGACTTGCGCCACTTCTCTTGAACAGACTGGTCTAGCAAAGTGACGTAAGTCAGCTATCAGCTAAAATAGTGATGGTACATCAAAAATAATTTTTGGGATGTATTTGTGACATGCTAAGAAGGGTTTATTCACCTCTTATATACAATAGTAGGGCAACCAGATTATAGGAATCGTTTTATTCATTTCCTGAAAAAAAATATTTTGTGACTTACGTCACTTCTATGGAATGCCACAGAAATGTAACAGAGGAAGTAGAGAATTTGGTAACGTAGTAAGGTATTAAATATCTGATTTTTTTTGGCTGAGTGATAAGCGAAGCCTATTACTCCAGTGATGATCAAAAAGTTTCGCGTCTGTCTGTCTGTGTGACTGTCTGTCATCACGATAACTCAAGAACGAATTGAGCTAGTGACATGGGATTTTCAGGGTCGGTTGGTGTTATAAAAAGACAGATCGAGTTCAAAGAAGAGCAGTTAAACTAAAATT
>NW_026267333.1:369515-369894 GCF_000697945.3 Frankliniella occidentalis | reverse complement strand
TAGATGTATGCCAGGCGCGTCGCAGCGTAACAGTGTTTTGTGAGATATCGCGAAGCCTGTTACGCGAGACGTGGTCTGGCGTACATCTACCTAGTTATAAGAAACGACCCTGAAAATCCCAGGTCGCTAGCTCAATAGGGTATTCCAGGCTATCCAAAACGGAAGTAGGAAAAGAACAAACTCACTGACTTTTCTGTTTCCGTGATGACTCTGATTGGTTGAGCTGACCACGTGCAACGATGGCGTGTCAGGTATGAAAAACTGTCAGGTCAGTTTCGAGCTCACCTCCATATTTGAGAGGTTAGAATCGGACCAAACTACCATGGTAATTTCTCATACTGAGCAGGCGGAAACAGATCAATCGGTGAGTTTGTTCTTT
>NW_026267333.1:369007-369465 GCF_000697945.3 Frankliniella occidentalis | reverse complement strand
CCATGGTAATTTCTCATACTGAGCAGGCGGAAACAGATCAATCGGTGAGTTTGTTCTTTTTCACTTCCGTTCTAGATAGCCTGGAACACCCTATTCGTTTTTGAGTTATCATGATGACAGACACACAGACAGACGCGAAACTTTTTGATCATCGCTGGAGTAATAGGCTTCGCTAATCGCTCAGCCAAAAATTCTTTGTTTATGTAAAAGGTACACAAGCGACCAAAGGCAGAGCGATACTTAGTAGAACAGTAAAAGATCAATTTCCTCCCGGGCTGAGGTTCTTCTTTCCAGTCAAAACAGATATTATAGTAAGTCATTGAGAACCCCGTTCCAGTGACAGTACGTAATAACGGAATAACCGGTTACTAGGTAGATGTACGCCAGACCACGTCTCGCGTAACAGGCTTCGCGATATCTCACGAAACACTGTTACGCTGCGACGCGCCTGGCATACA
>NW_026267333.1:363395-364186 GCF_000697945.3 Frankliniella occidentalis | reverse complement strand
TCTTCGAACTCGATCTGTCTCTTTATGATACAAAACGACCCTGAAAATCCCAAGTCGCTTGCTCAATTCGTTCTCGAGTTATCGTGATGACAGACAGACGCGAAACTTTTTGATCACTGGAGTAATGGGCTTCGCTAATCGCTCAGCCAATAAACCGGATCCCGATTAACCGGCTTCTCGCCCGCCCTTCTCCTTATAAGAAACCGTCGTCCGTGTACGAGGAAGGAGATAAGCTAGAGGTCCACAAATTTCCAGGTATCTTAGGGGTCACTCCCGGACAACGAAACGCCTGGTGCAAATCCTGGCACCTAGCCCTAAGGGGGTGAAAGGGGGTAACAAAGAAGTAAGGGTTGGTCCAAGAAGCAGGAAAAAAAATAGGCGTCATGTGACGACAACTCGAAACAAGCAGGCCTGCCCTTCGGCCAAGCGAAGTTCCCAGCTCCGCTTCGCTCCGCCGGCAACTCCGTTCGGCAGGGGCCGGGCCTGCTTGGCCTGCCGGCGGCGATGATCGGGCCTGCGGCCCGAGCACTTCTGTAACGCGATTTGCTGAAGAAAACGAATGATGTTGTGGGCCTTCGGCCTGCTTAAACCCGTCGTCTTTGAGTTTGCCCCAAAGACTCGAGAAAGGGATGTAACGGTGAAGCACCGCGACTAAACCCACCCTTCTGCTTACAAAGGTTTTTTGGGGGTGCTCTACGGGCGAAAATTTTGTCCGTTTTGCTCTATCTCTCACCGTTTGGGCGCTAGAGGGAGTTTCTCTCACAAAAGTGGCCCAAAAATAAATTTATTAA
>NW_026267333.1:362937-363345 GCF_000697945.3 Frankliniella occidentalis | reverse complement strand
TTTTAAAAACATTTTTTTTTTACAGATTCCTAAGAGGTACCTCATCAAAGTAGAGCTCTATGGGCGAAAATTTCGTTCGTTTGGCTCTATCTTTCACCATTTAGGCGCCACAGGGAGTTTAACACGAAAATAAGCGGAAAAATGTACAACCCTGCATGCTTAGTCGAAGTGACGGGAAGTTGACGGATCTTTGTATGCATTTTTGCGTTACCCGACTGGGGCGTCAGCGCCGCAGGCCTAGGTGGATGTATGCCAGGTGCGTCGCAGCGCAACAGTGTTTCGTGAGATATCGGTAAGCCTGTTACGCGAGACGTGGTCTGGCGTACATCTACCTAGTTGGCTGAGCGATAGCGAAGCCTATTACTCCAGTGATGATCAAAAAGTTTCATGTCTGTCTGTCTGTGTGTC
>NW_026267333.1:349067-352781 GCF_000697945.3 Frankliniella occidentalis | reverse complement strand
CGCAGGCCCGACCATCGCCGCCGGCAGGCCAAGCAGGCCCGGCCCCTGCCGAACGGAGTTGCCGGCGCAGCGAAGCGAAGCTGGCAACTTCGTTTGGCGGAAGGGCGGGCCTGCTTGTTGTTCACTATGGCAATTTTTAGCTCATTTTCGTTAAAAAAAAGACCCTCTAGCGCCTGAACGGTTAGAGATAGAGCAAAACGGACGAAATTGTCGTGCAGAGGGGTCCACTTTGACGAGTTACCCCCAAGGAGAACATAAAAAAAAAACTTTTTGGAAGAATTTTTGAACCTTGGATACCCCCATTCGCACTCATGGGGGTGCTTGCCAGGATTTGCCGTAGGCGTTACGTTCTCTAGAAGTGGACCTTAAGATACCCTGAAAATTTCAAGTCTTTAACACATCTCCTTGTAGTGGAACAGACAGACAAGCCTGCTGGAGCTTTTCCAAAGCACAAGGGCGGGCTAAAATTAACTTAAAACAACCCGGAAAACGATTTGTTTGAGTATTTTGTGTTGTTTGGAAACTAAAGAAACAGAATATGGCGAAAAATATTTTTTTACTGCTCGCCTAGCTTGGCACCTTAAGGGGTAAATCTCGAAGGGGAAACGACTAAGGCAATCCGGCTGACAGCCGTTCGGTAATCCGGCAGGGGTAATCCGAGTAAATTCTAAAGGATCCGGGGTAATCCGGAAAAAAATTGGGGTTATCCGGGGTAATACTAGAGAAAAAGCAACGTAATCTGGAGGATACTCCGATGGTAATCCGCGTACTCCGGCTGACACATAGTTTAACATTTGTTTCCCCCTCGGTTAATCTGCTTATCATTACTGGCCATGCTTCATGATGTCAAGATTTAGCAGTGACATTCTGTCTCTGGACTTTTTGTTTTTCATATCCAGCTCTGCTTGGTCCATTGGTGATATCAAAGAAGTGATCAACCTCTCTTATCAATTGGGCGGTTGCCAAGGAGCCTTGAAGATAAGTGCTCTGAGACTCTGGAAATTGTTTCCATTGCACCTGCCACAGTAGCACTCTACGTTTGAGCTGCATACTTGACTCTCATTTTAAGGCACCTATGTGGATTTAAATGCTTTGTGGTCAGTCATGACATTTGGCACATAGATTTCTCAAGGTTACAATATTCTATGATGTACCTAAACATGGCAATTTACCATCATCATATTGTAAATTGCTAGACAATAGATTGTTCCTAACATTGTTCAGAATGTGAGGCACATCAGATATATGAACCAGGTTGTGGTTGTCAAGTAGATAATATCATCTGAGCATAGATGATGTTTTCAGATCGGAAATAGCCCCACGGATAGTGGGGCCCTGGTCTGATAATGTGGCAAGAACATTTACTTCCGTGCTGAAACTGCTCGCACCACATCACCAGTAATTAAAAGCTTTAACACACAAGGACGGGTTTTGTGAACAAAATGTTGAGTCTATTTCTGTGTGATTTCCCGTGCCACAAACGCCAGCGCATAGTTGGCGGTGAACCTCTGGCTTCATTGGAGTACAAACCACCACTCAGGTAAACTTCATCAATTAAAAATACACAATTTCTTTCCTTCGGTTGCAGTTTTTCGACGACACTCTTCAGCAGCCTAAGGAGACTATGGCAGATACCTGGGGTCAACATGGGGCAACAGGGATTTGAGACTGCTCTCAGGGAGACGCAGGCATTGCGATTAAAACCTATTGGTCTTTCGACTCCTCTTGTAGATGGCAAGGGCAGATAATTTGTTTTCAATCGTCTACTTCCTACCCTGTGGCTTCTTTTTAAAGTTGGTAAGCTCAGCCTTGAGCAGCATCCTGAGCTTGTTGCTGACGGTCAATTCATCTCCTTTTGGAGTCAAGCTTACGTAGAGTGCCACTTTCCCTTTGGCAAAGCTCTAGTGTCCTCCGCACTCTAGCAGCATCGCTGGGGTACTGCTGGGTTGTTTGATCACTTTTTTCTTCATCTTGAGTAATCGCTGTCACCCCTTTCATTGTAGCAATTTTCCTTTTTGTCAGACGTGGAGCCTCCCTGCTGACAGCTCCAGTTCTCACAAGAGACTCTGAAATCAAAGAGGATAGTGAGTGTTGTGAAAATCTTTGCCAGAACTCTTTGTGAAAACACAACTCTTTTTTGTTGTAACAAATTGATAACAGAAATTATTACGATTGGTTTACAGCTATTTTGTGAAAGTGTTGGAAAATCACAAACTATTTTTAACAGTGTGTAAAGTGTTGGAGAGTGCAGATGAAATTAATTTTTGAACTGTACTATAACACAACTAGCTTACGCAGCCACGGACTGGGGGTCTAGGGGCCCAGTCTGGAAACTGTTCCGAGGGGCCCCAAAAGATACCTTTTTTGCCGGTAAGGGGCCCCAAAAGATACCTTTTTGCCTTCAAGGGCCCCAAAAGATACCTTTTTCGCCTGGGGCCCGGTCGGGATTTCCCGACTAGCCAACCCGGGCCAGTCCGTGGCTGAGCTTACGTCGGGGTTCTTCTCTCTGGATGAATGGTCTCTTCAGGCTGTAGAAACACCCCTACGTGACCGTAAACCATGCGCGGGCACAGCCGTGCCTCCGCCGCCTGCCACCGTAGCGCTGCGGAGCGCGTGAGATCAGATCGAAAATCTTAAATTTCAGTACTTGCCGTGTTTGCCCGACGTTGTCCCTATATGCGTTGCCAAGCGCACAGTCTGTACTTTCCATAGGCATTTTTGTCATAATTATCCGAGGTCTGCGAGCTGAGAAATATTAGGTAGAATACGAATGCGAGTAGTCTGAGAGTAGCGCTTTGACATACATTTCCCAAAGTTTCACCTTCTTAGAGGTGACGAACACAACAACTCCGAGCGAGAAAGTTCGAGGTTAAAAGCGGTTTTGGAGTATTTAACAAACAAGTTTCAGCACATCTCACTTGATATTCTTCTTCTTTAATCCTTTCTGCAGGTGCGACTACCAGTGGCCCATCTCAAATGTGAGTAGTTTGTTATAACCTGCAAAAGTCAAGTATTGTCACTCCGGTCATGAAACCCGGCCGTGCGGTCCTGCTGCCGTTGGCGGCAAAGGGCGTAGGTTTCAGACAGATTGGGGTTGGCAGGTCGCCGTCCTCGGTGGCGATGACGGGGTCCTGGCGAGGGTGAGCCGACCGGAAGGGCACCTGCACTCTGTTCTCCCCGAACCGGAGGTTGTAGTACCGCACGGGGGGCACCGGCAGGTGTCGGGGGTCGCTGAGGTTGAAGGCGGGGCCCTCTAGGTCGTAGCTGGTGTCGTACGGAGCAGCCGGGGCCCGATGATGGGGGCTGATCCTTGGTGGCGGCCACGTCGGCCAGCCGGGCGGGGTGTGGCTCGGCGAGCTGAGGAGCCAGTCCGCGTCCTCGCTGGGCAGACCCGGGGGTGATGGTGGCGGCGGCACTAGGCGGGCAAGGTCCTCGGGCAGGGCCGTCGTCGTCGTCGTCTCGGGCGGCTGAACGGCGTCGTCCTCGGGAAGGAAGAGCGAGGGGGCCACCACTCGCGTAATCCTGTGTACAAGTGCCAGGGATTACACCAGTAATCCCTCGTAATCTCGCGTAATCGTCCTCGGGAAGGAAGAGCGAGGGGGCCACCACTCGCGTAATCCTGTGTACAAGTGCCAGGGATTACACCAGTAATCCCTCGTAATCTCGCGTAATCCCTCGTAATCTCTCGTAATCTCGCGTAATCCCTCGTAATCT
>NW_026267333.1:346659-347215 GCF_000697945.3 Frankliniella occidentalis | reverse complement strand
TCACCATCTGAAATAATAATGATAAAAGCCAAACAGTATAAACCAAGAAAACCGGGAAATGAAAGGGACAGCGCAGAGGATCAACAACAGAAAGAGACTCACGTAACATTTGCCGAGACAGCAACCGCATTTATAAAACTCCTCATCAACCAAAACAAAGTTAGGGACATAAATATCCAGTACGACGTTTGAAGGGTTCAAAACGACCCACAACCCTAACAGAAAGCGAAGTCCCTACTTTGTCCCTCTCATGTTCCAAAGTTGTCCCTCAATTTTTGGGGGACAAAAACGGGATTTCAAGCGTATCTTAATTCCTCAGAAATCCCCTTTAATTGAAATCCCTCTGAAGTCCCTTTGCTCGGTGATTTTACATTTTGCATCATTCACAGAACATAGTGAAGGAGGCTTCCTAGGCAATTTTTAGCACGTCGGGCGACATCAGAGGGCCCGTATCTATACTTTATAAATGTATATGGGCACCTATTGTTAGTATTTTTAGACATGTTAGAGCTCTCTAACGGCCTGGAGCAAAGATTGGTTCAGAGCGTCGGCGGAA
>NW_026267333.1:345333-346609 GCF_000697945.3 Frankliniella occidentalis | reverse complement strand
AGTCCACCGTAATCCCGCAATCGTGTGTACGCTCAAAAATGGAGTGGTGGCCCCCTCGAGGAAGAGTCCCAGGGGATCTTGCAGGCGGGGCGGCACGGGCAGGCGGGTGTCCTCACGAGCTCGGTGCTTCCTCCCGGAGCGATGACGGTGGGTGCGCGGCATGGTTGCGAGGGATCAGACGGATGCTCTCTTCTCGACGACTGCGGCCGGAATGATCCATGGCGCCGGCGGCGGCGCGGGCGCGCGAGAGTCCACGGGGCAGCGGGCAGGTAGCAGTAGTCCGGGCCGGCGCGGTCAGGTTTCGGAGAAGCCGGTGAGGGGGGCGCAGGCCGCCGCCACCTCAGGTGCGCAAAACCGTACACAGCAGGCACAGGGGGGCGCAGTCTGCCGTCACCTCGATACAAGAATTAGGTAAAGATTGGGTTGGTGGGGGCGCAGTCCGCCGCCACACCAGAGAAAGAGTCGAGAAACCAAGCACGTAGATATTTTTTTTTAATTTTTTTTTCTTTTCTGGAGCTTCATGCGAACTACTCCTCCAGTAACCGCCCGTCTTTCAATTTATTTCGACCTAGAAAATACTATCATGAAGCCTTTTGGGGTGGCATTTGGGTCTTCGGTTTTATTTTTGTTTTTGGTTTCCCCCGCCCCGGTCTACGACCCGAAAGCTTTCGTGCCGAGGGGAGGAGACGCTCCATCAGCTGGAGCGCCATGACCTGGATGATGGTGGCCAGGTCGGCCGCTGGTGGCTGTGGGGCCCGGTCGCGGCGCCTCGGGGGGCGCGTGCGGCTGGCCTTCGCTGCTGTCTGCTGTTGGTGGGGGCGGGAGGGGCAGAGACTGGAGCTCGCCGCGTGATCTCCCGCGCAGACGGCGCAGCGCACCGGGTCGGTCCTTGGGCAGGCCGAGCTCCGGTGGTTGAGGGCGCAGCGACGACATGTGTCGGCGCCCTGGCACCGGGAAAGCTCACACCCCCATTGCTGGCACTTGAAGCATTGCTTCGGCCGAAGCGCAGGGGGTTGGGCTGGTGCGAGCTTCGCCTTCTTTCCCGGACCAGGGGTTGGTGTAGAAGGTGATCCGGTGTCCGGCCGCTTCCTCTTCGAGGGCGGAGGGGGCTCCACCTCGACTTGGACGGCGGAGTGGTCCAGGAGAGCTGGCAGCTTCAATTATAATACATATTTTTGTTATATATTTTTTATCGCTTCTTTAACTGAAAGTGCTCAAATTCCTTTTTCCGCTTGGTTACCCGCAGCTATAGCTGCTCCCACTCCGGTTTCTTCAT
>NW_026267333.1:344475-345283 GCF_000697945.3 Frankliniella occidentalis | reverse complement strand
AGGCTTTGACTGGTGTAAATAAAACCAAAACATAACTCCTAAGGCCAGCCAACAGTTTGGGCCCCGAACCCTTACCGAACAGAAAGACTGAGAGATGGTCGCTCAGGGTTGGAGTTGGTGAAAAATGAATAAAAAAATCCAGTTGTGGGGTCATTTTAACCAGAAAAACAAGAGCAATGTGGTGGGGTAAATATTACGACTCTAAGATTTGCAGAACAGCAGCCACGACTGTTATTGTGGTCAATCTACAGTGAAATTCAGCAGGTGCGCTGCACCGCGCGTTTAGGTCTCTCTAGGTTGCTTGCCAGAAAAAAAGTATTTGCACTTATAATCGCTACTCTGGAAACGCAAGTGTGTGAATGTCGCTCACTTGTAGGAGTGTGAAGAACCATTCATACACTTAGAGGGGTAAAGGTGTGAATTTTTCCCAGAAAATTCACACGTTTACCCACTGAAGTGTACGAATGGATATTCACACTCCTACAAGTGTGCGACATTCACACACTTGCATTTCCAGAGTATGTACCTGAAGTCTGAGCATTCACGAAGTCCCCTGAAGTCTATTCAGGCTTGGCAGAGGCGCGGGTGATTAGCTGATCGGTATCTCCTTATCGCTGGGTCCTATCAGAGCTTGAGGGTGAGCAAGGTGACGCCGTAATGGCGGCTAGGGTCCAGTCAGGGGTGCTCCGGAGCCGCGCGCGGTGCATTCTGGGCGCATTCCGGGCACGTATCGAAGGGTATCGAAGGGAGCCCCAGTCGGGGATCGATGTTGCCGTTGTAAGGGGACCAGTGTCCACCTAGAGGAGGA
>NW_026267333.1:337950-344425 GCF_000697945.3 Frankliniella occidentalis | reverse complement strand
ATCATGGAGTTCGTTATCGAGGAAGATAACGGTCCTCAACGTGCACAACAGCAGCGGAGAGGAGACCGAGAACGACGACCACCCCGACGTTTTCGTGAAGAGGGACAGGAGGGAGAAGCACTTCAAGGTGCGGGGCCAGCGCCGCAAGGGCAGCAAGAAATAGACCCTGAGCAGCAACGGGGCGCCGTTATTCGGCAAGGCGCAGCCGCGCACCAAGGACAGCAAGTTCAAGAGGATGACTTCGATGAAGAGTACGAGCAAGACGAACTTCAAGGCCCGGACCGAGAGTACGGAAGACGTCGCCGTCGGTGGGCACCGTACCACTTAGAGCGACACGAAAGAGAGCACCAAGGCCCAAGGCACGCTCGAGCAGGACGGAGGAGGCACTGGGGCGGAGAACAGGGGCAGTACGACGACGTCGAGGACGACGCCAACGACGAACAGGAGCACGAGCAAGCACAGGTGCCCCCTCAAGACCAGATGTTCGCCAGATTCTTGGAGGCGATGGCCAGGACAATGGGCAACAATAAACCCAAGAAATACAACGAAGCGCCAAAATACGACGGTGAGACGGACTACACGATCTACCAGATTCAGTTCGACACCGTCGCCGAGGCCAATAACTGGAACGCCCAGGACCGCAAGACGGCCCTGATCCAGGCGCTGACGGGGAATGCCACGGACGTGATCGCAAACCTCAAGCACCAGGAAGTGCCGATCACCTACGAGAGCCTAGACAAGGCCCTAATCAGAACATTCGGCAGGTCCGCCTCCAGGTGGGAGCGCAAGAAAGACTTCAACACGCTCATGCAGGAGAAGGACCAGACCGACAGGCAATTCTCACGTCAGGTGGAGAGGTTGCACTGTAGCTCAGAAGGGGTACAGTTGTCCTGTTAATCAAGATGGCCGAGAAATACTGCTAAGAACGGTTTTCCTACTCGCTTAAGCTCCGCAACTGTCCTGTCCAGAGGGGTACTTTCATCCTCCTCGGTCGGTCCGCCCTGTCCTCTTTAAGGGAAGTATTGTCCCCTTTAAGGTGTGTGCAAGTGCTGCGTGGTGTGGTACGCAACGCACGCCCCCCTTATTATTGTGTCTCCCCGTCCTGCGCGGAGGGGGACGCATGTACCGCTTACTGTGTTCGTTCATCCTCCTTGGAGACCCGCCGCAGCGCGCCACGCCTCCGCCATGGCCGCCGTTAAAGGGGACTACTGTCCCCTGTAAGGTGTGTGTATGTACTGCGTGGTGTGGTACGCACGTCTTCCTGATTGTGTCTCCCCGTCCTGCGCGGAGGGGGACGCATGAACCGCTTACTGAGTACGTTTGTACTGCGTGTTAGGGTACGTAAGTCCCTGTTACTGTGTCACCCCGCCCTGCGCGGTGGGGGACGCATGTACCGCGTAATCCGTCACTTCGTACGGCGCGGCGGGGTACGACCGTACCCATTGGAGCGGTATGCCGGTCCCCGTGTGTGCAGTCTGCCTGTACCCATTGCAGCGGTACTTTAGTCGCCCTGTGCGCAGTATATCCGTCCCCCTTTCGTGGGTATTTCTGTTGCCCCCTGTGCTGTATAGTGGTCCCCCTGTGAACAGTACTGTAATGCCCATGTTGCCTGCATTTAATTACCCTTTTCAGTGTACTTTCATCCCCAAGACGTCTGCGCAACGAGGACTCAGTGCAACGTCGCATCAACGTAGAGAGGACCAAGGCAAACAACGCATGCTCGAGTTAGCAGGTGGTCCAGCCCCTCCTGTTAAGCCTGCAGTTATGACAGTAATGCAGTTTTATCAGGATGGGCTGAACACTTATGCGCAAGCTCAATCATCAGGAGACCGTCACAAATATTACATATGGAATGTCAGCTTCGGAGGATAGGACCCACTTCGCAAATCGATCGGAACAAGATTAACAATTATTGCATGTGCCTCAGAATTTATTAAAGCCTTTGATTTCGGCATGATTAAGCAGGACTGTACACACATGTTTGTACATTAATGTGCCCAAATGCCACAAACAATAAAAATCAGTCACTTGAGGCGAATGGGAATTAGAGGTCGCTGAAGTTACGTACACTTGCACTACTTTGCAATTTGAAATGTAGCACTAAAATCATAAATCATTCACTTGAGGCAAACGTAGAGGTCGATTCATGTACCTAGAATAACACAAGTTTGCCATTTAAAAAGCAAAATTCGACATATGCAGCCTCGGACTGTGAGGAAAACATTAGGGGGATTTACAGAGTTTTAAAGGGGAACCAACCGTCTACCGTAGAGGACTGTACACATGTTTGTGAATTAAAATGGCAATTAGTGGTACATGAGGTTCAAACACTACTTTGCTACTTAAAATATAGCACTACAGTCGTAAATCAGTCACAAATGTAGAGTTCGATTCATTTACCTGCAATTACACTAGTTTGCCATGTAAAACGCCATTTAAAATGACATTTACAATCTAAAGTTGACATATACAGCCTCGAACTCTAAGGAACACGTTAGGGGGATTAACAGAGTTGTAAAGGGGCACGAGCCGTCTATACAGTAAATGGAGGCTGTCGGAGCACTTACAACTTAAATAAATCATCAGAAACACTTTAAGCAGTATTCAGGAGGTGCCGTGCGGTTCGGAGGGGGCGGCTGAGGTGCGATGTAGAGGAAGCATCCTTTACTTTCAGGATATCCTCACACAGCATCCACCAGGATTTCTTGGTCTTTTTGCTGAACTCTACCCCAGCGATATGGATGGCCTGGGCTAGCACCTCGAAACACTCCACCATTGACATGTTTGCTTCATCGCATATCACGACACCGTCCAAATATGGCTTGAATGTTGCCCCGACGTGGCTGCCGCCGACTCCCGGCTGCAGCGTCATGACGACGCACGGCTGTCCACGTGGGAGCGGCTGGAAAGTAATTAATACAGTTAGCTGAGGTAAATACAGTGGTCGTAGCCGTGCATGGACGCTGCGCTACGGTTCTCCCCTCGTCTACACATACCGCATTAGCTACGAGCCACGCCTTTGAGTCCTCCTTTGCGAGGTACGGCAAGCACGCCACTGCCGCCCACAAGTCGCGTTCTGAAACATAAAATTACAATTACACACCATACCGGACTTAGGGCTGCATGGGACTCACCCTCCTCCCTGCCCTCCGCCGCTTGCCTCACTGCGATAACCTGCGCCTTGCAGGTTGCGTCGCTGACATTCGCGGCCAGGATGACTTCCACTACTCGCTCCGCCTTGCCGTTCTTCATGTACTCCACGGCCCCTCCCTGCCACATTCCCGGCCTAGTCCTCTCGAATTCGTGCTTCAGCTGCAACAGTCAATTTTAAATTTTAATAACTGCGATATACTGTATTGGAAGGCATTGCAAATGGTAGGCTACGACCCGACTGTCAAGTCAGTGTCATATAGGCGACTTACATGCCAAGGCTCCTTGAGAAGTGGGTACTCTTCGAGTACCTGCTGCCAGGTGGGCCTTGGGTCCTCCCACATCCAGTTGTGTCGTGCCGTGTACGACTGCTGCATGCGGAATTTGAGTTCGGCGTCGGCGCTCCTATCAGGGTGCCCATGAGGTAGTGCTGCATGTTGCTGCATGTGGGTGATGTGCACCGCCATGGACGTTCGAAGCTCCCCTGCAGGTGCACTCAAGATCTGACACAAGAAACCCGCGTTAATTATAATCAGTGCTACCTGTGCATTCCAGATCTAGACATCATATACACGTACCGGGACATGCGAGTGGCGCCGGCCCTTCCTCGGCGCTTAGTTCTCTCCAACTGTGGGCACGGCGTTCACGTCGTGCACCAATTCGTCGCCGTGAACGAGCTCCCCGGTGTCATGCAGCCGGCGCGCCTTGGTCAGGTACCTACTCCGCACTCTCATGAGGACGCTGTCAGTTACTCCCGCTTCCCTCTGCTGCTTGCGGGTCGCACGCCGCCTGCACTTGAAAGCCTGCTGGAGTCGACCCTTCCAATAGGCCTGCGAACACGGAAAAGGAATGTCAGTCACTCGAGGTGTCCAGGTGCAGGAGCGCACCACACGGGTGTTCAAGACACCTACCACATCTCCGTTCTTGACGTTCTCCACGTCTGAATTTGGATCCGTCCTGAGATGCTTGTACCTTGCCAGTAACTCCCTGACCGGTGCCTCCCACTCTCCCTTCAGGGGGTACCTGCAACAGACGCGGGGGTGTACATCACTCAGTAATTCATCTGTTTGGCAGGCTGCAGCCCGGCACCCGTGTGCGGCGGCTGCCTACCAGGCCGGGCGCGTACTCGCCAGGGAACCGCTGCGCGGACACTCAGTATACTTACAAGTCGGTGGCCAACTTTTCCATCTTCATCCTGATTGCATGAGCTACATCGAGCTCATGCTTCGGCAGAAGCGGCATCCCCATGTCCAGCATGTACTGCACATCAACCGGGAATGGGGGCAGCTTGAAGGTCGCGCCGATCTTGCCAAGGGAATAGTCGCGCGGCTGGAGCCAGATTCCTGGCACCAAAGGACGGCGCCCATCATGCTGCGCAGGGTTCACGACGCCTTCACCCACCCCTTCAGCCGCCCCTTCACCTACTGGCTGCGCCGGCTGCGCCTGCGCTGCGGCGGCACCTGAAAGAGGCAGCAAAACATAGGGGATTACCTCGGATTCGCTTCGGAACAGCGCTCGCACCCGAACAGGTCGCAAACACTTACCCTTACGCTCTAGGTAAACCACACTCTCGTCTGGTAGCCCATCAACTTCCCTGGACGTCAGGACGCAGCGCATCCTGGCGCCAGTGTTGAGTGTCTTGTCATAAGTGAACCTGAAGTCTCCCGCACTGCAATCCTTAACTGAGGCTGGGAGGTCGTCGGAGTGCTCATACAGGACCTGGGCCCAGATGTCTTCCTTTCTGATCGTCCCGGCAGTTTCCTCGTCATTGGCATAGGTCGTCATGTCCGCTGAATAGGATATTCCCTCGATGATCACATTGAGAGTCTTGGACATTTTGACTGCAGGCAGGACAGGATCCCTGTGAAAAGATAGGCAACCCACAACAATTACAAACACACACACACACACACACACACAACAGAAAAACATGCACAAGCTGTGAATTACCTTCAAAGTCAACACTTGGACACAAAAAACACATGTACTACAATGCACTCTCCCTCCCTCCCTCCCTCCCTCCCCATGCAATCATACACCACCTCTCCACAATCACCTGTACAAGGAACATTTGGGAATATATTACAGCAGTAATAGATGTTGTGAACAGTTTAACCCCCCACCAAACAACTAATGTACATATACACACAAATTACGATACAGCCACGCGCGCGCCCCCTAGAACAATGCGTGCCGTAACTTGATGTACGTCCTGCCATTTAGTACGTGGGCATCAAGAGTCTGCGCCGGGTACAGCAGCCGCGGATTTACAACAGCATAATCCTCCGTTTTCGTCTCCTCAGGCTCCACTTCAAAGGCATGAAATTTCTCTGAAAAGTCGACAGACTCCAGCATGTACCCGCACGCAAATGCTTCTTCCCCGCGCAGCAAGATTCGTTCCACTCTTAGGAACACCACCGACTCTTCCATTTCATTTGCGTCCATAACATTGTACGAACCCTGACGCACGACAGTGCCGTGAGCTGTAATCTGGCGTACTTCCACGACCACCTCAGTGCGCCGTAATCCATACTGGGTCATGAGCTCTTCTTGGAAGTGGGGCTCCACCTCAGATACCTTTACTTCGGTGCCTTCGCACTTCGTGATTATCGGTTTACGGAGGCAGTTCTGCCCACTGTACTTCAGACACCGCTTCGCGTGGACTCTATGTGCAACAGTTTTTGTTGTTTGCTTAAAGTTGTTCATCTTCCCCACAATGCGCTTCTGGTACAAGTGAAACGCCTCGAAAACTAGGCACAGCCCTATTCTGGGCACGCCGACCCGGGTCACCATACGGGCGTAGTGTAGTATGTAATGAAGTTTCGGTGGGTAGGGGAGGTTTTCGAAGAGGGAAGTCCACAGGTCATGATGTCGTTGGGCTGCACGTTCCAAGTCCACCAACATATCGGGCGAAATCTTGACAGCCATCACAATTTCTACAACACGGACAGCGCATAAATGCATTTCCCAGAATGGGTTCCCCTCCGGAACCACCTGCCCCAGGGCCAGAGTAAAGATGTACAGCAGATTCATCTTCTGCGCCCCGGAGCCCTTAATCTGTCGCTGGTCTCCCTTCCTGGCAGGCAGGTGCACCTCCTTGGGCAGTGGTGGAGGTATGCTTCCCCTCTCCACAGGGCCGTACTCGAAGCCCTCCACAAGGGCGCGTGTGGTACGCACTTCGACTGCCGCATAGCGAGGACCTCGGCGGACCTCAGCCGATCTGTTCTGCCTGACTGCAAGGGTGCGCCCATCGGCCGTCCTCTTGTGTAGGCCCCTGATGCACACTTTCAAGGACAAAGATATGTAACGGGTCAGCAAATCATGG
>NW_026267333.1:330762-332440 GCF_000697945.3 Frankliniella occidentalis | reverse complement strand
CCCCGGCCCCGCACCCACTTCCCCAACGCAATTCGCACTTTCAATGTGCTATTACTGTCACAACAGTACTTCTAATACGTGAGGGGCTTACAGCAGTACATTGTTATTACTTCTTTCGACCCGCGGGCGCGCTAGCCTTACTTTCCTCTGCGCATTTAGTCCTGGCCTGCGCCCCCCCTCCCCACCCCACCCGCGGAGCCACCGTTCACGTAACTTGACCTGACTTTACTAACAACCAAAGCAGTCGTTAAAACCCTCGTTGAAGTTGAAGTTGAAAAGTACGGAAATACGCAAGCGTCCCCTTCCTTAAACGAGCCCTGCTCCATTCTTTGCAGTACTTCAATGAGCACTGCAGCGGCACAACGAAGCTTGTCAAGCGGGAGGCATCCCCGGTGTATGACCACTACGGGAGCCTGGACCGAGTGAAACATTACTCCGGCTATGATGCAATTTTCGCCCCGCTGGACGACGTGCAGCTGGCAGGCCCCTTCCCGCGGCCGCGGTGCCTCTCCAAGCACGCTCTGCAACGAGCCTGGAACCGGTTGTATGTAAGTTTAATACAGTAAAACCACTGACCACAATATCAGTTGTGGCTGCTGTTCTGCAAATCTGAGGGTCCTAATAATTATCCCACCACATTGCTCTTGTTTTCCTGGTTAAAATGACACCAGAACTGTATTTTTTTATACCTTCTTTACCCATTTCCGCCGACCCAGTGTACGGTGCTAGGGTGGGGAGGTAAGCCGATGTAGTATGCGCCAAGGCACCGACTGCCTGAACAAGTCATCTCCATGACTTGTTTACATGTTGTTTTATTATTGCAGCATCTACGGCTGAAGCCATACGGAACGCAGAGTTGTACGCTGGCGTCCTCTGTCGCCTGCACGGTCATGGAGACGCGGAGGAAACTGCACGTCACCTTGGCCTCGGATCACAGGACAGTCAGGCAACACACCACCTACTGGGGTTCGCCACACAGGAAGACCAGGCAGTACGAGCAGTGGACGTGGATGTCCTCGATGAGCATGAACATGACCAGGACATGGCGGTGGTAGACGTGGGTGGACTTGACGTGCAGGAGGAAGACCAGGGCGCAGCAGCGCCTGAGGTGGGTGGTCGCGAGGTGCAGGAAGACCAACAGCAGGACATAGCAGTGGTTGATGTGTGTGGTGTTGAGCTTCAGTACACTGCAGCTGCCCTCGACACTCTTTGTTCAATGTTCAACCTTCAGTCAACTCCAAAGTAACGGAGTTGAATTGCACATGTAAAACGTCCATTGTGAAATAAAATTTCCTAGCCTAATAATGTTGATGCATTTTTTTTTATCATGTCACCAAAGTAGACTGTCAGTTTCATTTCTCATGCTAAATCGGTAAATTACAGTTGAGGTACATGTGTTAGTGGTTGCAAGTTGTAACTATAACATTCCAGACCAAGTTTGTGTCTGAGATGTACAAAAGCCTCATTTAAAACAAGTAATATGGCCAGTAAAATTTTACTTCAGATTGACCACAATAACATTTGTGGCTGCTGTCCTGTTAATCTGAGGGTCCTAATAATTGCCCCACCACATTGCTCTTGTTTTTCTGGTTCAAATGACACCAGAACTTTATTTTTGTATTTACTTTTCCCCCATTTCAACCAAGACCGCCCAACTCATCATTTTTGTGATCGCCCA
>NW_026267333.1:328907-330712 GCF_000697945.3 Frankliniella occidentalis | reverse complement strand
TTTCAGCCCCTTAGGGTTGGTTGCCAGGATTTGCCGTAGGCGTTTCGTTTTCTAGGAGTGAACCTTAAGATACCCTGAAAATTTGAAGTCTCTCGCACATCTCCTTCTAGTGGAACAGACAGACAGACAGACACACACACAGACACGAGGTCGTTTGCATAAGCCCGCTGGATAGCTTTTTCAAAGCAGAAGGGCGGGCTAAAAAGCATGAAAGTGGGCTTATGCAACCGCTCTCGTGTCCGTCCGTCCGTCTGTCTATCCGTCGTCCGTGTAAGAGGAAGGAGATGAGCTAGAGGTCTACAAATTTCAGGGTATTTTAGGGGTCACTCCTGGACAACGAAACGCTTGGTGCAAATTCTGGCAACTACCCCTAAGGGGGTGAAAGGGGGTATCAAAGAAATAGGGGTTGGTTTAAAAAGTAGGAAAAAGATATTTTATTTATGGTCTTCTAAGGGGAAACTCGTGAAACCAAAGTGAACCAAAGTTTAAAGAACTGTCGCACAACGCCCAGCAGCACCAAATGAAGATAATCCAAAATAATTGATTTTTCTGTGTCACAAGTAGGAATTGATTCTAACAATGAAGTCCCTTTCACTCCCTTAACTATTAAATTTTCAGCCTCTGCTCTATTGGCTTGGAGCCTCATAGATTCCTTGGTCCGCAGTGGGCAAGGTTCATCAGGTACAGGATATATTCTTTTTCGTGATCTGGGACCTAATATCAGTTCACCTCCTTCAATTTCACAATTGTGGCAAGAAAATTCTCCTTCATGTTGCATAATGTTCTGGAGCTCTCCTCTCACAGGAGCATCAACACTGACAGCTGGACCAACAACTTGACTGATATGTGCCTCTCCGGTTCTTGGGTGAGTCCACCTGACACCATTCTCTTCAAGTTGTGAGAGGCTTGCAATGAAGGGAGTAAGAAATGTTGTCAGTTTAGGTTTCTTGTCAGCATACCATAATCCTACAACAATTGTGAATTTGTTTCTCACTTGAGGAGGTACATTACAGATGGTTATTGACAATTCCCAAAGGGATGCTGGGCCACTTCTCCTAACTTTAACACCATCTGTGTTCCACAAAAGAATTAAATCATAACGTCCTGGATATTGGTCCTTGAGCCGTAAGTATTCTTCACTGTTACTCACGTCTGATTGAGGTCCATTTTCATGCGCGTCAATTGCATCAGATAATCCTCCTAAGAGAGACGACCATGTTGATTCCCAGCTGCGCTCGGCTGGTGCACCTAGGAACGACGGGGAACGGGTCGGGTGAGACCAGTTCCCTGTCGGTCCTAGACGCACCAGTAGGGCGTAGCACTGGATCAACATGGGGGTCCCTCTGGCGACCGCTCTGAGTTCCCAACTTCAAATGCGATCCGGGTCAGGAAAGCTTTGTCTGGTGGCGCCCAGATTTTGCACAGGGTCGGTACGAGGTCAACACGATTTTTACAGAGTGCAACCTCTGAAATCACAGACGTCGACCTGCTTTTTCATACGGGCTAGGGAGAGGGGGCTGCAGTCAGCGACTCAAGAAAGCGGGGGGGAGGGGGGGGGGGCTCTCACCCTCCGTTAACCTCGCGAGTTACCTGGAAGCAGGCAACATGCGCCCAGACGGGTCCCACCCGCCAAGCAGAACTTCCGATAGCGCCACTAAGCCGTAATGAAATTATATTAACTCTTGGTCGTAATGAAATAGAATTCACGTTTATCAATGAAATTATATTCAGTTTAATTTCATTGAGAAATAAATTATATTGGAATATAATTTCACTCCACGAAATAGTATTGTGTTGAATATAAT
>NW_026267333.1:320725-324782 GCF_000697945.3 Frankliniella occidentalis | reverse complement strand
AAAGTCGGCCCAGGGCGTAAGTGGCCAAGACTTTCCGAAAAAGTGTCCCGCCATCTTTTGATATGTTGTTCCCCAGGTCCAATTACGCATTTCTGGATGGTCAATTTTTAGTACTTTTTCTAGAAAAAATTGAAAATTTTGACTAAGGTTTTTTTTTCTGGCCAACTTTTTTTCTGGCCAACTTCAGGCAGGTTCGGATCGGTAAAACGTGAACATGGTCTGAAAGCTTGAACTTTGCTCTACAATCGGCTCGCTTATACCACCTGACTATCTTCAACGGTTTAAGAGAATATGATACAAGAATATCTACGCTCGCTCCCCGGCACGTCGGCCGGCGCGGTCGGAGACCAGGGACCACAGCGCAGCCGGCCCGGCCGCGTGGTGATCGCGGCGGTCCAGCCGGAGCTGCGTGGGTCCCCGCATGGAAAAAAGTGTTCGAGATTAATTTTCGTTGAGTCAGTGCGCAAGGTTTCTTCTTAAATCTAGTTCGGCTCGGAAGCGGCTAGGTCCGAGTCACGGTCCATATACGATTGCCACACAAGTCAGATAGAATGCAGTTACAAGTTGCCCCGGCACATCCCGGACACACTCATAGCATTTAGGGGGTGAAACCTGCACCCCAGGGGTGCACACCACTTTAGTCCCTTGCGAGGGTGTAAAATTTTCCGGCCGGCGACCCTCGTCACTCGGAACTCGGAACGGTCAAGCAGGCCGGCCGCGAGGACACGAAATGACGCTGACAGACGCACGCGCAAGTTAAGCGCATCACGTTTTTTTTTTTTTTTTGAGTGCACAGCAATAGGGGAGGGGGCAGGCGGGGGAAGACGCGCACAGATGCAGAACTAATGCAGAGGGACCACCGGCGGACAGGGGGGGAAGCGGGGGAGTGCGGGGGCGAGCCCATGCCCCCCCAACGCAATAAATCAATGCTGGAGAGACTGGAGGCGGGGACGGCGTCCAATTTTTAAACCGCACTTCCCCACTTTAGTCCCCCAACACGATTGTACGCTCGAACGTGCGATTTCTACGCCCCGCCAGGCCCGCGGGGTGTAGAGGTCGTGACAACTTATCTTGACCGAAGAGGCCTCCGAGCTCGCACCCGGAGAACAAAAGAAATACAGGCCGCTCAGGAATCGCACCGACCCTACCCGGGCCAATAAAAGGCCGCCCCCGAGACCGGCCCGGGCCACATGGGCTGCAGCTCGGCTCGGGTAGGGCTGCACTTCTGGCGCGGACTGAAATCTTTCGGTCAAGATAAGTTGTCAGGACCTCTAATTTTTCTGAGTTATGTCCCCCGATCCCTATGAGTGCAGTTCTCAGACATAAGTGAGTACTGGTCATAGTTAGGATTCAAACACTTTTTGTACGGAGATCGGACAGACCCCAAACCGTTTAGACAGATAACTATTTGGCTACTGTCTGCGGGATAGGGGAGAGGGCAAAGAAGTTGGCAAACAGGTATATGAGCACCATCCGACCTCTCGGACAGTCTGCAGACATGTGTCGTGTTGGCGAGAAAAAAGGCCGCGTGCACACAGAGTAGAACCCCGGACTCTTGATTCAGTGCCACTCTTCTTGCCACGTCCGAAGAGTTGGCCAACGGGGGATCAGCTCTTTTGGATGATGGTATGTACATTTTTTTTCCAGAAAATCAGAAAAAGAAGCAGAAGAAGACGCGTTTAGCCAAAGAACCGAAAACACCATGTGACCGACCAGTGGCGTAGCAAAGGAAAACGATATATCCGTTATAATTCTCGATTTAACGTCCCGGAAAGTACCCGTTCCTTGGTGGTATAATTCATGGCACTCTGGCACCGTGTTCTGGTAAAGATTATTGATGGTGACCGGGAGTCGTGGCACGCCTGCCGTGCGAGCGGTCCTCGGACCCGCAGCGCTATCCACTGAGCCACGGCCGCACGACGGAGTGGCAGGGCTGACTTTGTCTGGGCTCAACAGCCGAGTGCGTTGAGGCGCTGAGTTGAGCCCCGGGAGCCGTGTGTCCGGTTCTCGGTGGCAGCGTGATTTTTTTGTCTTTAATTGCTGCTCGAAGAGTAGCACGAAGGAGTAGCAGTAGCGACTATGTCGGGGCTCAACAGCCAAGTGCGTTGAGGCGCTGATTTGAGTGCCGGGAGCCGTGTGTTCGGTTGTTTGCACTTCACGGAAAATTAGGAATGGGTAGTTTTCCTTAGTGATCTCAGCATGGAGGTCTTGGATGTCCTTAGCAGAGAATGCAGCCAAATACTTTGGGGGGAATTGAGATCGCCAGCTTTGGTTATTGCGTCCTTGCAGGAAGCTCAGCAAACCCTCACCATATTTCTCATGGCTGCTGGGTTTCAAATCCATGACCATGTATGCTTTGTTTGGCTCGAGCAAGGACATGCTTACAAAGCCACAATGGGAACTATTCTTTTGTTGAACGGCCTTGAAGGGACTCCTCTAGAACCATAAAATAACAACACATGTATTAGAAAATGACAATTTCTGGAAACTTTGAATGTTGCTGCAAATGCAGAAGTTCTAGACACAGAATTTGATCCAGGAACGAATTATAATTGCGTTTTGTTTAGAGGTCTGAGTACTCAAAGTGATTGTTGCAATGGAGGTTAAGAATCAATGAGGTCTCCGAGAAATCATTTCAATGCAGAATTAAATTACTAGTTGGTTGTTAACATATTTCCATAACACACTTTGGCTTTAAACATATTAAATACCTCGAAGGAGAGTTTGACACAAAATGCACTCAAGAAGTTATGGAGAAGCCATTTCCATTGGCGAGCAAGTCATTTTGTTTTAGGAACATTAAAAGATTGAAACACTTAATGGATCATGAAGATCACGCCTTACCTTTGAGCTGGAAGATGCCATTATTGAACTTCTGCATTTGCAGCAACATTCAAAGTTTCCATAAATTGTCATTTTCTAATACATGTGTTGTTATTTTATGGTTCTAGAGGAGTCCCTTCAAGGCCGTTCAACAAAAGAATAGTTCCCATTGTGGCTTTGTAAGCATGTCCTTGCTCGAGCCAAACAAAGCATACATGGTCATGGATTTGAAACCCAGCAGCCATGAGAAATATGGTGAGGGTTTGCTGAGCTTCCTGCAAGGACGCAATAACTCAAGCTGGCGATCTCAATTCCCCCCAAAGTACTTGGCAGCATTCACCCCGAAGGACATCCAAGACCTCCGTGCTGAGATCACTAAGAAAAACTACCCATTCCTAATTTTCCGTGAGGTCCTCATGGATAAGAGTGTTAAGATCGATCTCGCTCCACATTGTAAGTCTTGAGTGTAGTCTTTTGCATAAATTTCTAACTTTTGTGCTGAAATATGTTATGATCATGATATTAATGGCAATTTTAATTTCAACAGCTGCCGAACTTCTGGACGCTCACAAAAGATGGCAAGATGTAGGGGAAATTATCCTGAGTCCGGACACCTCGACTGGATCTTTACCTGATGCTGAACCGGACAAAGACGATGATGTTAAAGAACAGGAAGATGACCAGTTTAGCAACAGCACAACCAGCGCGATTCAACCTGACAATTCGACCCAACATGACAAACCCATTGAAGGTAATAACATATTGTAAACAATGATGCCAAGGGACAAGAAAATGATCAATCTAGATATGGTAACAACACTGCACATCAACCTGAAAATTAGAGCCAGTACATTAAAACTAATATTGCATATTTTCATTTAATATTACAGATGAATATTTTAATTTATTATTTCCAATTTTGGAATCGAGTGCAGCTACTGCAATTGTTACAACATCTGCTGACGCTGACAACTTAGAAATACTTGATGCTGCCAATAAAGACCTTCTGGAGGCAAATAAGAACTTTAACTATGAAGAAGACATAAGTGCTTCTTCAGATGATGAAAATATTTTCGACTTCAACTTTGAAGACGATATGTGAGTGTTTCTTCAGAAGATTCTTTTACAATAATTGAAAAGGCTATTTTTTCACCAATTGACCTTACTTGTCCACAAGACTAAAAAATGGACAAGTAAAATTTGAATTTTATTGTACTTCAATTTATGGCTACCA
>NW_026267333.1:317192-320675 GCF_000697945.3 Frankliniella occidentalis | reverse complement strand
AAAAATTGTTTTAAAATAATAAAATATTCGGGGGGGACCTTCCACTGAGGGGACCTTCCAGAATCTACCCATAATTCCTAACACATTAAAGTATAAGGTAAACTGAGACTATCATAAACAGCAGTTTTTCACTTATAATATTTAGATGCCAAGTTTACTCTTGCACACAATTAAGTTTTTATGAGAAAAACCTTTATAAAGGCGACTGAGGCGACTACTCGTTTGCCCAAACCTTCATCTGTTTTGCTTACATTGAGCACACAAAACGTAGGGACTCTCCCCACTTCCCATTCCTGCAAACGCCCACACTTTCGGCAGTTTAAACAGATAAAAAAAGTACAGTTACATTATAACACCTGCACATGTTCAATCTATTTGACAGACTTAACAAAGACAATATTCTGAAAAATGACACAATTTCAATAAGATTTTTGCGTTATGTTAAACGTGCTTCCAATAGCAAGAAATTCAATATCTCAGAATATAATATAATATAGCCAACTCATACCTCAAACTTCATTTCCAAAGGAATCATCAAGTACCTTTGCATATTAAAAAAACAAACAATTTGAAACTTCCCGCCGAGAGGGACATTATGGAACTCCCTCACTACGATTTGCCTGCGCCTTCTAAACGCACTGCACATTTCCTGATCCAGCAGTACGAAATAGGAAAAAAAACCTTGACTTTAATTTTAATTGTCTTTATCATTTAAACTGTACTGACTAAACAGTAGAAGGCCCGGGAAACTAGAGCTGTCTGCTAGAGAGGCTGCGTCCGCTGCCTCCTCCGTCCCGGTCGCGTAGCGTTGGGGACACCTCGCACGCAGATGTTCTTGCGAGTCGCAGATACGGCACGTTCTCGGCTGGCCGGCGTATTCCACAACGGCCTCGTGCCCCAGTACCTCGATGTAAGAGGGCACATCTTTTGACAGAGCAATCGTCACCAACCTCATGCCGTTCAAAACTCCAACGAACGGTCCGCTCTTGAACCGCCCCCACTCAGGCTTAAACAAACACCGTACTCAGTCAGATGGTCCTTGAGGGCGGTCATGCCGGCCTCCGGTGGAAGGTTCCTCACTTTCACGAAAGTGAGGGGGGCCCCGTTTTCCGAGACGAATACATCTTGCTTTTGTCCGGCGCTGTCGATGAACTTGAGTGATGGGTTCTTCAAAATCTCACGTATCTTCTCTTCCGTCTTCTGCCCCTCTCGCAGTTTCACATGGACAATCTTCCCACCGTACTCTTCTTGCACGACCAAAACATCTTCAACGCTCACCCCCTTACTTTTCAGATACTCATTCAGATCCTCCAGCGGTCCAGCGGCGGCTTCTTCTCTCTGAACGTCAGCGATATCGTGTTGGTCCTGAGACTCATCTTCACAACACGAACCCAACAGCACTCACACACAAAAACACACTATCTCACCCAAAACTGAGCCACGGCCGCTTCTCTGACGACGTGTCTCTCTGGCCTCGGTGTCAGTGGCGCCGGCGGCTTCACCCGCTGACGACGTAAAGGATTAATCTTGCAATAACGGCCAAACCGCTGGGTTTAGTGCAAAACACCTCAATGCAAAAGTGACCGCCTCATCAATACGCAATAAGCGAACTTGTGCCGGCGCCGATCCGAGCACCAGGGCCTAACGGAGGGGCACTTGTTCAAAACGAGTACCACCCCGTTCGGAAAAAACTCGTTTTCTCGTAAATGGTACTAGATATCGACACGCGGTTTGCGGCGGACGATAGGTCTTGGCAGCGTATTTGCACCGCTTACACCAGCTACCTATTCCGCCACCTTGTATGAGAAATTCGGACGGGTATCTGCGGAAAGTAGTTTTTCCGATATAACTCGAGAAGGGTCCGACAGACTTTGATCGGTCAGGTCGGCTGTAAGGTATTTTGACCTGCCCGACAACTTTTATAAAGAGGTGTTTTCCAAAATTCGGCACCCTTCTGTTACTTTTGAACGAGTAGTACCCTTTTTCGTTTATTTTTAACTGATGTACCCATCTTATGTCAAAGCGGGTAATTGTAGTCCTCTACTGTCAAACTAAGAAAGCGAACGCAAAAAACCCTATCTCGATAGCACCTACCGTTACGTCTAGGGTGCAGTTGCACGTTTTGCTTGAAAGTGGCCCACGCGCTCACTTCAAGCAGAGTTGCTTGAAACTTCAAGCAACCTGCTTGAAACTTTCCAGCAAGTGGAGCGAAACCGGCATGCTTGAAATGTTTCAAGCAGCGCGCTTGAAATTCACGCAGAATAGTTTGCTGTGAAGGTACTCTGGGGGTACCAGAGCACGGTGCCAGAGTGCCCCGAATTATACCACCAAGGAACGGGTGCTTTCCGGGACGTTACATCGAGAATTTTTGTGGAATTATCGTCCCCCTTTGCTACGCCACTGCTCGGTAACTTTAGTGGTATAATTCACGCTATTCAAGTCCGAGGTACTCTGGAGGTACCACAGCACGGTGTCAGAGTGCCACGAATTATACCACCAGGGAACGGGTACTTTCCGGTGCGTTAAATCGAGAATTTTTGTGGAATTATCGTCCCCCTTTGCTACGCCACTGCTCGGTTACCTTGGTGGTATAATTCACGCCGTTCACGTCCAAGGAACTCTGGGGGTACCAGAGCACGGTGCTAGAGTGCCATGAATTATACCACCAAGGAATGGGTACTTTCCAGGACGTTACATCGAGAATTTTTGTGGAATTTAGGGATGGGCGATCTCGATCCGATCTCAGCTAGATCGATCTTTTCCTTTCGATCTTCCGATATTTTAAATCGATTCAATGGCTGTCCGATATTTTGGGTATCGATTCACGACGATCCGATTTTATATCCGATTCAAAGTATGTAAGAAAATGGCTTCAAAAGCGCCGAAATCTGACTTGCGCGTGTTTATGGATTGGTGATCCCGATCCGATCTTGGCTAGATCGATATTTTCGTTTCGATCTCCCGATTTTTTAAATCGATTCAATTCGGTCCGATATATCGTTGAATCGATACCCTTCATGTCAAAAGATCGATTCGCAGAGATCGATTCATTTCTTTTCGATTCCCATCCCTAGTGGAATTATCGTCCCCCTTTGCTACGCCACTGCTCGGTTACCTTGATGGTATAAATCACGCCGATTCAGTCCAAGGTACTCTGGGGGTACCAGAGCACGGTGCCAGAGTGCCATGAATTATACCACCAAGGAACGGGTACTTTCCGGGACGTTACATCGAGAATTTTGGTGGAATTATCGTCCTCCTTTGCTATGCCACTACTCGGTTACCTCGGTGGTATAATTCACGCCGTTCACGTCTAAGGTACTCTAGGGGTACCAGAGCACGGTGCTAGAGTACCATGAATTATACCACCAAGGAACGGGTACTTTCTACGTAGGAGTATGTGCAGCAGCCCGTAATGGCTGAGCTTTAGTCATTAGTGTGCTAAAATTCTCAAATGAAACGGTTAAAGAAATATAGTAATAG
>NW_026267333.1:314342-316178 GCF_000697945.3 Frankliniella occidentalis | reverse complement strand
AGGGATGCGTTTTGTTCGTCTCAACAAGATACGACCCGCTAAAAACTGCCGTCAGAATTGACCTCCGACGCACCGTTTGGCCGCCAGAGGCGATTTAACACTTTATTGAACATTTGAACATAACTCTGCCATTTCGATTCCGATCATCTTTGGGCATAAAACATTTTCGTTTTCTTTTGTCAAGACGACCCCGACACGATTGTAACTTTGCACATTTCTCCCAAACCACTACCCCGGGTACTTTCCGGGACGTTACGTCGAGAATGTTTGTGGAATTATCCTCCCTCACACTGTTAAAGTCTTACGAAGAAAAATACCAAATCCTTTGTAATACGAAGGATTTGGACGCTTCGTAGGGAGCATTTGGCATTTTGCTTCGTAAGACTTTAACTGTGCATTGCGACGCCACTGCTCCATTACCTTGGTGGTATAATTCACGTCGTTTACGTGCAAGGTACTCTGGGAGTACCAGAGCACGGTGCCAGAGAGCCATGAATTATACCACAAAGGAACGGGTGCTTTTCGAGACGTTACATAGAGAATTTTTGTGGAATTATCGTCCCTCTTTGCTACGCCACTGCTCAGTTACTTGGTGGTATAATTCACGCCGTTCACGTCCAAGGAACTCTGGAGGTACCAGAACACGGTGCCAGAGTGCCATGAATTATACCACCAAGGAACGGGTACTTTCCGGGACGTTACATCGAGAGTTTTTGTGGAATTATCGTCCCCCTTTGCTACGCCACTGCTCGGTTACCTTGGTGGTATTATTCACGCCGTTCACGTCCAAGGTACTCTGGGGGTATACCAGAGCATGGTGCCAGAGTGCCATGAATTATACAACCAACGAACGGATACTTTCCGGGACGTTACATCGATAATTTTTGTGGAATTATCGTCCCCTTTCGCTACGCCATTGCTCAGGGACCTTGGTGGTGTAATTCACGCCGTCCACGTCCAAGGCACTCTGAGGGTACCAAAACACGGCGCCAGAGTACCATGAATTATGCCACCAAGGAACGGGTACTTTCCGGGACGTTAAATCGAGAATTATAACGGATATATCGTTTTCCTTTGCTTCGCCGCTGGTCGGTCACATAGTGTTTCGGTTCTTCGGGTGAACGCGCCTTCTTCTGCTTCGTTTTTTGATTTTCTGAAAAAGAAAAATGTACCTACCATCATCTAAAAAAGCTGATCTCCCGTTGGCCAACTCTTCGGACGTAAAGTTAGCCCGTTTGGCTCAATCTCTAACCGTTTGGGCGCCAGAGGGCGTTTTTCACACGATAATGACCCCAAGACATTTTAATGTTAACTCTCAGATATTTGATGGTGTCCGGTGAGGTAACTAATCAAACTAAAACCTTATCCCCAACTACGGTGCGTCACAACATTGCAGGCTGTCATCGTGGCTGTTTGGGTTACTACTGGCCGCGAGATACGCATGTTGCTGGCAGTGCCTGGACTAGAACCCCGGCCATGCCAACTCAGCGCTCACGCTTCGTTCGTAACTTACTGGGCCACGGAGCCCGGTAGTACGGGGCCGAGCCCGGACAGAGCAGTACACTCGAGCCTCCGTCTCCCCCGCCCGATGTGTCTCGCCGCTGCCCCCTCATACCCCTCTGCGCCCCGTGCCTCTCCTTAGGGCGAGCGGACGAGCAGGCATGCGGACGGCGGAAGGTTAGATCCAGGTTACAGCCATTTTCAAACGCTTGTCTCAGCTTGGCGCACGCTTAGAACAGCGCCCCGAACAAGCGTTTGTAAGTGTTTAGAAACGGGAGCGCTGCAGCTGTTCAAAACGCATTCAGAAACCTCTTCGAACGGCTCCGCACGGCTTTG
>NW_026267333.1:301560-308246 GCF_000697945.3 Frankliniella occidentalis | reverse complement strand
AGACTGAGTGCGAGCAGAGGGAAGTCCGAGAGCAAGTCGAGCCAGCGCTGCCAGAGAGGTGGCACGCGGCTGGCCGCGGGCCGGGCGCGGGCTTAGCGCGACCTTACCGCGGCCTTACCGCCAGCTCGCCGAAGCCTGGCTACGGGATGGCACCTTGCTGACGCCGGCCTCGCACTAGTCTGACACGGGGGTGACACTGGGGTGACCCGGGAGTGACACCGGAGTGACACGAGACTGTCGGCGACCCGAGCGCGGGCTGAGCGTGAGCTGTCGTTACGTCCAGCGACGGCTGAGCGATAGGCGGTCAAAGCTCGGGTCATTAGCTTAAAAAGTGGTGCGAAACTACTCCCCTTGGGCTCAGTGGGTTGAGGGATTAAAATTGAAAGAATATCCACATTTTGTTCTACTCGTGTTCATTGTTATTAGGAGGTATTGACACATACATTTTTGACTCCACAACCATCTTAAAGCAAACAGTAACCAAACTGTGAACAGGTAAAATATCAATGTTGTTGACAGTTTCAACTGAAAATACTGAAGATATAGATAGGTTCAATGCATTGATTTTAAAACAATAGTCTGGTTCAAGACGCTGCACGACAGCATGAAACTCTGCCTCACAATTGCATAGCTCAACACAATCACAAGATGTAACACGTACAAAACATTTCACAATACCAACACACAAATCACTGTTTAATTTATACAAGATGCGTGATGAATCTTTGAGAAACCCCCTATCATAATCTTCAGCTACATACAGCATTTTATGTTTCAATAACCGAAGGAAAAAAGAAAAGTTTGTACCTTGAAAAGTAGTTGCAGTTTGGAGAGCATCAGTAAAGATGGGAGGCAAAACATGAATTTTTTTTAAGGAACCAACAATACACATGTGATTGGAAATGTTCTCAGTTATGGGGTATTTTGTTTTTGACATTAAATTTAGACAAAAGTCTTGAACTGTTCCAGGAGACAGATTTTTTACTAATCCAGGTAAATGAGACAGTAGTCCTAAATTTGATTGAATCTGTAACCCAGCATGACGGGTCCCATGAACTAAACTTGCCAGTTGTCCATTGAGATTTTCAAAACTGAAACAAGATGTAACCCAAAGGGGCCCATGACAAGTAACAACCTGCCACAGATGACTCAAACAATGGAGATTATAAGACATATTTCGAATCCCATACAGTTCTTGAAAATCTTCAACAAATTTACTGAGCAATACTTTTGACATATTAACATCTTCAGGAGAAACACTGTCCTTGTTCAACAAATAAACACCCACAACAAGTAGTTTAAAATGCTCAAAGTATTTTTCTGTCATACACTTTTGCAGAACTGGTAAGGCATAGTGAAAGAGCCATGATCTTAGCTCAGATGCCTTGAAATGTTTCAGATGCTCAAAAGACCGAGGTATTCTCTGAATAAAGTGCGGTGGTCTAATCTTAACTAGTAAATTACTCAATGTAATAATGATGTTCTTAATGTCAGCATTTGCACCAAACACTTTCTTTACAAAATTAGTACTAAACCAGAGGAAAAATAATTGTCTAACACAGCCAAGATAAACTGCATGCATCACATCAAGCGCTGTTGAAGTCAAGAAAAATGGTGTAACAATAAGTTGCATATAACTGGGACCATAAATACCAAAGTGGGATTCTCCTGTATCTCTGACAAGCTGTAGGTGATTGGTATAATTTTCTGAGTTTCTGGCTTCTACATTTTCTTCGAATGGAAATACCATTACCTTATCAGTTTCATCACCTCTTTGCCTTACAATTAAACAATATGGACACGAGTAATAGCCTGCATGCCCTTTCATTCTTAAAAATATTGACCGAGCAGGAGAGTCACAAGTTCCACATATGACAAAACATTGAACAATTAAAGAGGAAGAGTCTGGGAGAGTGACTTCAATCCCAGAAGACAATTGTTTTAGTTCCTCATAAAACGGTTCTAACAGTAAATTGGATACTGGCTTTTCAGAGCCAAATGCAAGCCCTACCAAAATCATGTTTTCTTGTCTGCACCTGAGATGGGGAGGGAGCTCATTGATACATAAATATAGAGGCCATAACTGGAAGTTGGAAGATTTGTACAAGGATATGCCATCGGTATTCCAAGTAAAAGATATGTTATTAGGGTTTGCTAAGTATGTTCTTAAAGCCTCCTGATAAATTTCCCCGTCATAAATATCCTCATAATTATTACAATTCTTTTTTACTCTCTTAGATCTGTACAACAATAAATCCCTGAATCCAGGTCTTTGGTACAGAGACTTAAGTTGTTGCTCTACTGGAACACTGATGTAATATGCTGCTTTTGAGTTTGGTCCACATGCACACACACTATCACGAGAGGCAAGTTTGCCATGACACGCATTGCAATAGAACCCGTGAAACTTTCCAAGTGTATGTACCATGTGTGACAGACATGTAAGTCACCATACGTTTTGGTCTTGTATGTCCCATACGAGTAACATGTATGTGTAATACATGTGCCGTGCGAGTTCCATGTATGTTATCCATATGTCCATCCAAATTGTAAATTGGGGTAGTTTTTCACCCCTCACCCCCCTTGCCGCCAAAATTTGATTTTTTTATGGGACAATGTGGTATTTATCAAGTATTAGAACATATACGTTAACACTTGGAAACAGTTTTAACTCTAAACTTACTTTGAAACCGACGATGTTGTGGAGATTCGAACCCACGCCCTTTGGATTGCGAACCCAGTGTGCTGACCACTAGACCACTGTGCCGCGCCTGTTCGGTTTGCGCAGATGTACGGTCTTAAGCTACATACGTACACTATATATGGTACATGTATGAGACACACATGGTATCAAATTACGATGTATGTTTTTGTCTGTTCTACCGTCATCACTAAGAAACATATGCCCTACACATGCTAACGTTTTCACGGTTAAATCACATATAATTCGCCAACTTATTTCGCTAAGTGTTCATTATCACGCATCTGCCACTTGTTGCGACATTTCTACCATACATGGGATTGGTGTGTTGACTCATGATGCATATATGTACATAACTACGAAACGGGTGTTCCCTACATGAGCCCTATGCCATGTGCCGGAAATCCATCGGCGACGCATGTATGTAAAAGTCAGCCATACATGTCACCAAGAACTATATATGAAACATATGAACGTCTGACACGTGTATGTTACCAAAAGGTATGGCGAGTGCAGGCGACATACAAGTATCATATGTTTCGTATGGTGTACATGTATGAAACATACCTGGGACTCACATGTGCCACATATGACAACGGTTTCACGGGAAAATAAAGTTCATAGGAGTTTTTATGTCCTCAAATTGTTTGTGAAACTGATAAGTAGTTGACCAGAAATTGTTTTCTTTGGGTAGATGGAGCTTAATTAATTTTAGAACTCTTGCAAGATCTTGGCCACTCATTTCACTGTTCAGAGCAAATGTTAGAATTGCTGCAGCACTTTCACTTTCACTTATTAGAGCACCTGGATACAACGGATTGTCTGTAGGACTTGAAGCCTCATAATTTTGTAGCTGCTCAGGTTCTAGTGTCTCTATATTATCCTCTTGCACAGTGGAAGAGAAAGTTAGATCATCTGCAGCATCAAACCAGACATCTTGTTCCCTCTCTTCCGGAAGTTCCCAATTAACACCTGAATAAAAATTATATAGTGAGTAAAAAAGATAAATACCAAATAGTGAATTTAGATGAAAGTGTTACTTACTTTCAGAAAGTATGGCAGCAGCTATTGAGGCTGAAGCATCAGGTAAGACCCATTCATTCTCTGTTGCAGAATGCTCCAAATCTACTGGAAAATATATGTATTTAGAACTTAAGTCAATTGAGCTCCACATTTAGAACAATTTATGTCATCATTACGTACAAGTGATTACTTACATGTTGGGTTTACTAATTGATTATCAAAACTCATAGAGTCATTGGCAGTCATCTCTATATCAATATCATCACCTAAAATAAAAAAAGACAAATTAAATCATGCAATTGAAAGAAGTGCCAAACTGTGCATTAACACACCCTGGAATAATGTACCACTAATGTATGAAGGTTCTTCAGGTGAATCAGAAGCACTATCATGCCTGCTCAAGTCATCAGAAATAACTGCTGGTGCTTCTGGGTGTTCCATTTCCTTTCTTGAAGGAGAGGTCTGAGTGAGAGGATGAACTAAGAGATCAAAAAACAGAACATGTTACACACAAAAAGAAAAACATTTAACTTCATGTGCTCAAATTAATAAATTAAATACTTACTCATATGATGTGTAAATGTTTCAAGATTAATAGCATTGGTAACCTCCAAAGTTCTCCCAACTGTCTCAGGAATGTAGCAAGTTTCTGTTGACTCAATTTCAGGGTAAACATAATTTGACGCAAGATCTGTAAGAAATAATATATTCAATTAAATGTTCTAAATTTTGTGAAATTTAATTTTAAGCAATGAAGCACATTAAGTAAGGAAATTCTTACCATCCCTTTCATTTAATATGACTGCTGTGGCTCCTGTATGCAATGGCATAGATATAACTGATAGAGCTGAAAACAAACAGTTTTACTCAATTATTACAGTAAGTACAAAATAAGTCACAAAGTGTAATTGCTAACTTACAGTGACATTCAATATCTGCCACATAATTGTGATCTGGGGAGTTACTAGTTCCAACATCATGAGAGGTTACATATTCTGAGAATCAAAACAAAGTAAGAAAACGTTCGGCAAACATAGGAATAATTGTAGTGACAGACTGCAAGTACCAATTGTATGAGCTCCAGACACATTTGGGAATTCCGATGACAACTCGAACCTGCACGATAAAAAGCATATTAAAAGCAGGGTTCACACATCAAATATTAGGTTAGCCAACACCCATGGTTCTCATACAAACCTTGAACATTCTTCTTCGGCTGTGTCACATTGCCAACGGGGTTTTTTCCCTCCACTCATACTTATTGCAATATTTTCGACGAGAATGTCAAGATAAAATTAAACAGTGGCCAAACTACACGGTGGTTAGCTCCTTCCACAACCCTCCACGCCGGCCGCGGGCCCCGCACCGCCCTATCCTTCAAACAATGACAATACTTCCCTGCGGCGCCTGTGTTGCCAACTAGCGCGGTCGAATCTTCGCGAATTATTGAAAGCATTCTGGTTTAGCCACAGCGACAGTTTGAAGTCACCATTTTCAAGCGTTTCGGTAAGATTTTTTTGTTTTATGTGCTTAATTTGAAGTGAAACGAGTAGCAGAGGCTACTGTCTTCTATCGTGTGAAGTTGGTAAGTGGGTAGTCAACATCCGCAATCTGTTTCCTCTTATCATTTCCAGGAGGTGTCGCGGCCGCATCCTGACTTCCTCCATCTTATTGTCAGTATCCCGGCCAATCCGACACCAGCTGATGTCCACAAAATTGTGTGGTCGCTCCCTTGCCTGACACAGCGAAATGCAAATGAGGTACACATTTTTTTTTATTTTAAATGCAGAATCTACACTTTTTATATGTTTACCCATATTTCATCTTTCTTCCAGATAAAGCTGATTGGAAGTCAGGGTGTCTACCTGAGTAAAATCAAGCTGTCCAGACTGCTGGAGGAGCTGGACCGCCACAAAAATGGAGGGGTGTTTTTTAATGACCTCATGATAGCGCTGGTCGGCGAGGAGGTCCTAAAGCTGCCCTACTTAAGCTGTGTGGGGAATGACGCGGGCACCCACGTTGGCATCCCGCAGTGCATTGTTCTGGCGGCGGCAGGTAATTATTTTCAATAGTTGCAAGAGCTAATTCCCTGACATTTTACTTGAAAATGATTTTTTTGTGATTGCCACGTTCAATTGCAGGTTACACGAGATGTAAAGCGGAGAAAAAGGTCCCTCGCAACTTCACCAAAACTGTGAACAACCTGATAGGTTACCACCGTTTTAAAGGAGAACTTATTGCGTCACAAAGTGTGTCCAGGTAACTATCATATTCTGAAGTTTTTCATTAGTCTCCAGTCTACTTGAATGTAAATTTTAATGCTAGTTTCTTCTTTCCGAAGAACTGAAGCAGTCCCGGCACCGGCGCAGCAGGTCCCTCTAGACCAGGGGCACATGGTGCAGGTGGCGCAGGTCCACCACCCCGTGGTGGGACCAAATAACGCCGCGGCCACAGGCCCCCAGCAGCACCACCTTCAAGAACAGCAGGTGTACCATCAGCTGCAGCAAGAAATGCCGCAACCCACACCACCGGGTACTGAAGATGACTACCCCTTTGCAACTGCGTTCACACGTACGTTGTAAAGAGCTACTTATGTTTGTTTGACCTAGTCACCAATGTTTTGTATTTTTTTTTTTTGTAATTTTGTAATTCTACAAAAAACGAAATTGTACGTGATATGTTTTTGAGGTGAAAAAATAATTTTTATTTAGTCGACCAAAATAACTACTTTTCAAGGTGCAAACTTTTCTTTTTTCCTTCCGTTATTAAAACATAAACATTGATATTTTACCTGTTCACAGTTTGGTTACTGTTTGCTTTAAGATGGTTGTGGAGTCAAAAATGTATGTGTCAATACCTCCTAATAACAATGAACTCGAGTAGAACAAAATGTGGATATTCTTTCAATTTTAATCCCTCAACCCACTGAGCCCAAGGGGAGTAGTTTCGCACCACTTTTTAA
>NW_026267333.1:294527-301510 GCF_000697945.3 Frankliniella occidentalis | reverse complement strand
TGAGCTCTGTCTGATATTTTTCGAACAGCTCTTCTCACCTCAATTGGTGGTGTAATTTTTTTATCATTTTACTATCAAGTTCTGAAAGGTCATCTGGTGAACCACGGTAGCATCCCCTGGCTGTGTTAGTTAGCCACTCATCAAGTATTGTTCGAGCTATGCCAAAAAGGATATTATGGGCATAATCAAACACCATTCCATTAACTAGGTAGATGTACGCCAGACCACGTCTCGCGTAACGGGCTTCGCGATATCTCAAGAAACACTGTTGCGCTGCGACGCGCCTGGCATACATCTACCTAGGCCTGCGGCACTGACACTCGAGTCGGGTAGTGCAAAAATGTACACAAAGAGACGGGCCTCCGGCCCGTCAATTTCCCGTCACTTCGACTAGGCATGCAGGGTTTTACATTTTATCGCTTGTTTTCGTCAAAAACTCCCTGTGGTGCCTAAATGGTTAAAGATTGAGTCAAACGGACAAAATTTTCGCCCATAGGGCTCTACTTTGATGAGTTACCCAATGGGACACTATAAAAAAAATATTTTTAATAAACATCATTTGAGAGACCTGTGGTTTTTGATTTTTTTTAAATCCAATTTTTGAGCTAGCATGCTCTTCTTCGAACTCGATCTGTCTTTTTATGATACAAAACGACCCTGAAAATCCCAGGTCGCTAGCTCAATTTGTTCTCGAGTTATCGTGCGTACAAACAAACACACACACACACGCACAGACAGACAAACAGACGCGAAATTTTTTGATCATCACTGGAGTAATAGGCTTCGCTAATCGCTCAGCCAACAAGATCGAATTTAGGAAGACCAGCTAATGTACTTAGGCATTGAACTCCATACGCATATGCCAGTTGGGGGTTTGTAAGACACTCGCTGGCATATTCCTTAACACTCATCGGTCCTCTTCTTAGGTGGTATTTCAGGAAAAGGAAACACAACTTTGTTTAGATAGTCACCTGGATTTCACACCAATTGCAGGAGTAGTAGCCTGAATAGCTATTAATTCCCTGAACTGCACCTCTTGCTCCTGAGTCAACACAGATTCCAATCATAAAAACTTTTATAAGGACCTCTTCAGCTGGATTACCCAGCTCAGTAGCAAAGCCTTCTGAAAATTTAGTAAGATGGTCTACTACAGGTACAGGGCCATGGGAGGTTTCTTGTTGCCAAACCAAAGCCCAGCAAGTAGTAAGTTCTTCATTCATGCAGGAGGTAACTCATTGATAGAAGCAAAGAAAGGCCAAATGGAATACTTTTAAGGTTTAAATAAAGGTGTGCCATCTGTATTTCCAGTAAGTGAAATAACAGTGACAGTATCTTCATCTTCTAGAGAATTACCAAATTTTTATAGCTTTCACCATCATAAATATCACTAAGTTCATTTGGATTTCTACCTTCTAAAATCTCTTTAGGATTCCGTAAAGCTTCTCTTATTTCTTTGTTTTTCAACAACAATTCAATTTGTGGTTGTAATGGAAAGGCAACTAGATATGTTGCTTTGGTAAGATCGGATATTTTGTCCATATGCTTACATTTAGGTTCTGGACATGTTAATGTAGGTTCTACTGTGCTATCACGCTGCCCAAAGGAAAAGGAACAACTGCTACAATAAAAGTGCCTTTGAATTCCAGCAGATGAATGTAAAAGCTTATCCAACATATAAACAGTGTTGGGAATGACAGGTGACAGGTTCTGAAAATAAACAATTAAGAAGTTTTACGGAGTCAACGAATGCCTTGAATGTCAATTGGTTTTGTTCTGCCATGTCCAGAGTCATTAGGAGGGCCTCAGCTGGAGAGGCCATAAATTCTGCTGTTATTGGTCTCGTAAACCTTTCAGTGCGAATGGTTTTCTTCAGTTCATCGTGATGGCCTGGTCCTTGTGTAGCAGCTTGATGTTCAATATATGCATGTGCATCCTCTTCATTTAGATCACCCTGCTCAGGCCGAGGAATTTCTTGCTTGTTCTCATGATTTGATTCATTCTCCACACCATGGTATACTTCCATGCCAATACCTTCCTCGGCAGCCTCATTATCCCAAATACAAATATAGAGTTCAAGAATTTGAAATACATTTTATGAAATTTCAAAAAAGATGATCAATCCCAAATCAAGTGGTTGAGCACATTTACGTAAATAATTCTCTTACCTGGCCATTGTCATACTGCTCTGCTTCCAAAAAATTGTTCATCCTCCTCTCCCCCAAAAGCAGCTCTAGGCATTCTGGGGTCGGGCACAGGATTCTACAAATATAAAACGACATCAGTTTTAGTTGTAGAGGAGAAAACTTATGACAGCTATTTACTAGCCCATTCGTGACGAACTTACTTCATTGTGCTGTCCTTGCCTTTGTAACACCTCGTCTTCAGTATCGTCATGTTCTGTGCTGTCATCTTCCTGATTGAGCTGTTCAACAAGCATTTGAGATGAGAATAATTTTTTAATTTTCTGTTATTGAAATTCTGAAACGATGAATAAGTAAAATCAGAAAATGTATACGAACTTGATCCTCAAAATTCTCATGTTCATCATGTTCTTCTCGTGGCTGCTCACCAGCACGTTCAGCCCCAAACCTCTAAAAATAAATCACCGGAGATAGAATGGTAGTAGAAACTGACACAAATTAAACAGAAATGTGTTTTATTACTCTAAGGGAAAGTAAGCAAAGTAAGCAGCTTGGGTTAAAATTCTCAAAGTGATTTTTATTATGAAAGTATATTTACTTGTTGGCTGCCATAAAAAGTCCTCGCTCTTTGGGGAACCTCAGCGTTATCATCAGTTACATATTTTTTGCAGGGTCCTCTGCGAGCCATTTAAAAAGTTGCTTAACCCAGAATGATTGTGTCTTATTTAGACTATGAATTCAGGTTTTGTTTTTCCTAGTTTGGATTTATTGTTGTTGACATGTAGTTCACAGTTCTCACGTTAACCACGAGATGTCTCTGATGAGTGGCTTTCCGTTGTTCCCTCTTGCCCTCCAGCTGTAAACCTATGCAAAAATTATGTAAACAACATTTTTTTTTGCAAGGTTCTTTTTTTCACTTTGAAGAATGAATTATTTATCCCTTACGTAGGCAACGAACAGAACACCCGTTGCGTGTGTGGCAGTCCCGTGGAGTGCCTTGATGGCTACTCTACTCCATATTCTGCCGCCCACTCCCTCCCCCTTGCCACACCTCAGCAGCACTCATTCATTCATTACCTCACTGAATCACTTGGCGCTGCAGGTGCGCCTGCCTGGCAACCAAGTAGAGGTCCTCCCCGCATAAAAAACACAGTCGGATCAAATCTTCCAGCACGCGAATGTACCCTCCTTTCTTTTTGGAAGGCGAAATGCTAGAGGTGCAGTGAGATCCAGATTACCCCTGAAGAGAAATCTTTATGGAGTCAACACGAGGATCAGCCTGCAATTCCCCTGGATGTGGCGCATCTTTCTACAAATTCCCGTGGGCGACGTCCCGTTTTGCTTCAGCCTCCACATAATCCTTTAATTTTGTGCTTCTTTTCCCCCGTGCAAAACCTTTCTGAACACCGTCGTGCGCACACGACCCAAAGCGCGTGAGACGCGCCCCTCTGTTGCCTCTGGATATAGCGGGAAAGGGGGCGTTTTCCAATCACGCCACTCTCGAAATACCCGGGTGTCGCCGTCACGACCCTGGGTCAAGAGCCTCACCCAGCGCCACCCGCACCCACGACACAATGGCGGGCAGTGATTAATGATAAAACACAGTTATTTCTCAACTGTATCATTCGTTTCCGGAACCTTTCAAACGATATCGCAATGATTTGAATCTGATGTTGGCAGCACTGCTATGCTAACGTTCTCTCCCACTTGAAGTCAGCTCGACTCACCAACCGCCGTCGCTTCGCACTCTACGTTGATTCTGAGTTGGGACGTTGCATTTTCTGTAACAAAGAAGCCATCATGTCCCAATTAACGCTAGCATTTGTGAATTTCTTTAAAGAAAAGTCTGGGAGCAGGAAGATAGTTTGTATTTCTGAGTTCGACGACGGTTTGAACCCAGCTCATCACAGTGACTTCGCTGAAAATCGTACTGCCTCGGCAAATGGCCGTACCTGCCGGTTCAAGGTTCTTCTTCAACGGTTGGCCTCTACGAAGCCAAAGTATTGTGCTTAGGCGGTGAGTTTTCTGTGTTAACTTCAATTTTCTGTAAAATTTCACGTCAGTGTGATGTGCGCCCCCAGAATCTGAGGTTATATTCGCCATGTCTGCAGGAGCAACTTTGTGTCGGCCTTGGCCGCGTATCTTTTTTTCCTCTTTAAAACACATTCGTTTTTGTTCATTGTTTCTACTGGTGAAATTTCAAATTGAAATCGGATTGGTTTCAATTGCTTAACTGTGCTGTGTTAGAGAATGTGCTGAGAGACTCCCCTGAACATTGGTGAACAATGATAAGTCTTTCAACCCCTTCATCTGTCATAATTTTAAATCATTTTTTCGTTGTTGCAGTTGATCTAGATGACTTAAAACAAGAATCAAAAACGATTGGTGTTAAAATTACCAATAGTATGATCAAAGATTTTGAAACAAGAGACGGGGAGAAACAAAGCAAGGTAGATCAAAAGACGCCCAAAAAATCTTCTCGAGGCAGACCTATTAAGACATCTGCATCAGCTTTAGAGAAAGCTGCTGACAGTAGTGCTGACCGTGCTGCGCCAGATCCTCGGATGTCCAAGAAGGTATGAAGTTCCTCGCTGTACAGATGCATTTATGTACTTCAAATTGTCATAACTCCATTCTGATTTCAGAAAAAGAAGTCTTTAGCTGCTGAAGAAGCTTCCAGAGATAAGCGGCAACAGAAGACCCTGGCAAAATATGATGACCAAGTATTGTTCAGATCTGATGTACCCAGATCGTCAAATTCGAAGTCTCAGCAGCAAGACTCAGCAACTGACTCGGAGTCAGCCAATAGTAAACAGGTGTGTCTCTTCAATCACATATATGAACTAACTTTATCCCTTTTTACTTTGCTTGTTTTTATTTTATTCTATTTTATTCAGACCACTATCAAGGCAAGAGAAACTGATTTGACATCTGTTAAACATTCTCCTGGAAAACCTACCGGCTTGGGTGCATTAGGGGATCAATCATTTAAATATTCTCCGATGGGGAAGTTTTTGAATGCTATTGATGAATGCGGCTCCTGCGATGAGGTGAGTGTCATCAGCATTATATCACATTGTAAATAGCTGCACAGGCGCGGATCCAGCGAAAGGTTATAGGGGGGGCATTTTTCTGAATGTGTCGTGTTGGTTGCCTAACTCACAGGGGGAAGTTAATAAAAAAACTGCCAATTTTGAAAGAGCAAACACCTATTTTCCAAAATGATGAAGGACACTTGTAAAATGCTCCTGATGCTCCAAAGTCAGTTAAAAGAATCAGTCGCGAGCGAAGCGAGCGAAAAAAAAAATTTGAAACCATGTTTTAAAATTGGGACCACAACCTTAGTGAAAAGGGAAATTATAGAAGCCGTCGCGAGCGAAGCGAGCGAAAAAATTTCTGAAAAATACGATTTAAAGTTGTGACCAAATCTAAGTAAAGTCAGACAAGAAGTCACCATTACCGCAAACGAAACAAACTTAGAAAAAAATCTGAAGAGTACCAATTGTCTTGTGTCCTACGGAGGAAAAAAAAGAATCTTCCTATATAAAAGCTTTCAAAAATAAAAAATATTTTATATGGTGGTGTACAAAGGTGAACAAAATTTTTAAATTCAGAATCAAAGAACAAATTATTTCACTTGTCTAAATGTTTCCTTGCTGCCTGACAGTTCCAAAAAAAGACCTATATTTTTAAAAACTTTTTCTTTCCTACTTATTTTTCCTCTCCTTTTCCTTTACCCCCCTTCTTCCTCCTCTCTCTTCTCTTCTCCTCCTCTCTCCTTCTCCCTCCTTTCCCTTCTCTATTTTTTCCGTCCTTCCGAAGGCTTTGGGGGGGGCAATTGCCCCAATTGCCCCCCCCTGGATCCGCGCCTGTAGCTGCATTTCTCAGAAGTGTTCCTAATTATTGTGTTATGTTTGTTAAGGATTTAAAGGAAAGGTCTGCTGTAATTGTCAAAAGTGAACCAACATTGACTGAGTCTCCTAGTGAGAAAGTTTTGATTAAAACTTTAAATTCTTCACCAGGGAAGCAGGTATGATATAGTAGTATAATGGATAATAATCTAATCTGTATTTAATTTCTTTTTCACCTGATTCTGATTTTTTTTCCTGCCCGATGTCCCTATGGTTGAAGACTTCGACCAGCAGCCTTTCGACGTGTTCTTCAATTGTGCCTAAGAATCGTCGTCCTAAGGTGTGTTGTGTAGTGTCTGATTAGTCTGTCCTGATGGTGTGAGATTAAATTCTGATATACATTTTATTGCAGGGGACCCATAAAAAATGTGATTCCTCAACAAGTAATTCCCAAAGCTCAGAGCAGTCTGGCTCAGAGACTGATGCTGAAAAAGAACTTTACTACAATAAAATGAGGAAGTTGGAATCAGAATTGAAACGAGAAAAATCTAAAACCCGTTTACTTCAAAATACGCTGGAAAGTCTTGAGGAAACTGTCAAAACTCAACAGCGCACTATCAATGGGTTGAAAGAAGATTCTCAGCGGTACTCTAAAGTGAATTTAAAACTGACTGAGAGACTTGTAAATGCCCTCTCCACTAACAGTGCTACAGGGAAGAGTAAAGGTTAGACAATTTTCCAGCAGTTCAGTGTTACATTATTAGGGTACATTGTCTAATTTATTTTCACTGTTGCAGTTAAAAGATCAATCCAGTTTGAATCGCCAGCAAAGGGCTTTTCTGTCCAAGATTCTGCTGAACTGTCGGACAGCATGCCTAGCAGCCTCCCTGAACAGCCAGAAGATTTAGAATTTGAGAGCCCTGCTCCTGCTGGCAAGAAACCTAAAAAATTTGATATGACCCCGTCTCCAGTAAAATTAGAAAATGAGAGC
>NW_026267333.1:287705-291102 GCF_000697945.3 Frankliniella occidentalis | reverse complement strand
GAAAAATCGGACGGAAAAACCGTCTGAAAGTTGGCTGAAACTCGAATGCTTCAGAGTGCAAACATCGGAAGAATTGTGTCCGAGCGCTCGGACCGCTTTCAGACGCGGTTTAGACCAACCTTTTCATGCGGGTTGTCAAAGTAGAGCCCTTTGGGCGAAAATTTCGTCCGTTTGGCTCTATCTCTAACCGTTTAGGCGCTAGAGGGTCTTGTTTGACGAAAATAAGTTAAAAATTGCTGTAGTGAACAATTAAATGTAAAAGAAGGCAAAACCTCAAAAGAGGTAAGAAACTCCCTCCCCCCACCCCAAAAAACGTTTTCTAAGCAGAGGGGTGGGTTGTAGTCGCGGTGCTTCATCGTTAAATCCCTTTCTCGTGTCTACGGGGCAAATTTTAAGGACAACGGGCTTTGCGGGCCGAAGGCCCGTTACATCATTCGATTATGTTCCACAGCAAATCGCGTGACAGAAATGGTCGGGCCGCAGGCCCGACCATCGCCGCCGGCAGGCCAAGCAGGCCCGGCCCCTGCCGAACGGAGTTGCCAGCGCAGCGAAGCGAAGCTGGCGACTTCGTTTGGCGGAAGGGCGGGCCTGCTTGTTTATGTATTCACCACCGTTAATTTTTCTCTTATTCTATGGGTAAATCTCGTACTCAATTACTTTTCATTAATTTCACGAACAGTTATGTTCTGTTTGTTATCAATTACACAAACTGTTGCTACACAAGACTGAGGACTTTTATCTATTTTCATTCCCCTGACCCCTGCACTGTGCTCTACGCGTACGAACGGTTTAAACCCAATGAGCGACTTTACCAGTAAAGTGGAGCAGGCGGGGCGAGGCCCTGCCCGGGCGAGCGCCGGCGGAGGGCCCGGGTAGGCAACCCGCCGCGCGGCTCGGTGCGGGGCGCCGTGGCGGTAGGCAACACAGCGCGCGTCGCGGCTCGGGGTGCGGCCCCGGCCTCGAGGCGGTCTGAACGGATTCAGACGGCGTTCAGCCGGCAGTGGCCGCTGCGCGACCGCGCGCCTCGTTATACCTCATACCGCCAGCCCCCGGAGAGGCGGCAGCCCGACGACTGAACACTGTCTGATCCAGGGCTGAATAGAGGCTCTTTTTCAAACCTGGTTCAGTCCGTTTTCAGTCTCCATTCAGAAACGGATCAGATCACCTTCGGACTCCTGCGCGCATCATCCGAGGACTGATTCCGGACTGATTACCGTCTGAACGGCGTCTGAATGGGGACTGACTGTGGTCTAAACGGTGTCTTAATTTTCAGGCGCAGATCGAACCGCGTTCAGCCTACTATTTTCACACGGGGAGTTGCAGAAAGAGCAGCACGACCAGGAGCTCAAGCGGAATCAGCTTCTTGGTAAGTGAGGGCAAAAGATTTGTTCGCGAATTTCCAGCGTATATCTAGTGTTTTATGTTTTGATACTTGGTGATTTCAGGCGGCCACGGGATCAAAGATCCGCTGCCAGCCATCCAGAAGCGGAACCACGGCATGATTGAGCCGATGGCTGTATATCAGGGACGAGCGCCTGAGCAGGTACCTGAGGGGCATCTCGTACCGCCTAAAAGACAACACAGCTGTTCTTCCAGGAGACAGCGACAAAGAAGAATGAGAAATAACAAAGATGTGATGTGTGGAATAAATAAAATGTGGACAAACTGGACATAAAATATTGGACACAAAATTTCGGACATAGGAATATAGGATATTGTAAAAGGGAACATATGGTTAGAGGACAAACAGTCGGGAACGAATAGGCATTGGACGTAACGTCGTAGAGCTCTGATTAGATCGACCGATCGGAGCCATAACGGAAACAGAAAAGTTAGTGAGTTTGTTCTTTTCATACTTTCGTTTTAGATGCCCTGGAACACCCTATTAAGATAGCGATCTGGGAATTTTATGGTCGTTTTGTATCATAAAAAGACACGTCGAGTTCGAAGACGAGCATTCGATCTCGAAAATTGACTTTAAAAAAAAATCCAAAACCCACAGGTCGCAAAATGTATTTTTTACCGAATATTGTTATTGGTTTCCTAAGGGGTAACTCGTGAGAGTAGAATCCAACGGTCGAAAATTTCGTCCGTTTTACTCTATCTTGTACCGTTTCGGCGCTACGCGGCATTTCTTGGCGAAAACAACGTGAAAATGACATAATGGTCCATTAAATCCTAAAAAAGGCTTCATGTCACAGAATTGTAAAGAGAGTGATACTTAAACCACACATTACGGGTCGAACCACACCCTCTTTTGGGCTTAAGGGTCCCTAGATTATCTAGTATCACTAAAACGCTGATTTGTACATGACAATCTGTCAAAATTCGAACTTTTAATGAAAACCGTTACCGAACAGCAGAAGTTTCATGTCCCTAATTTTAGAGTAATAAGACCCCGACAAATGGTTCCAGTATATCAAATTTTGGGCGTGGAAGGCCCTGTTCCCCCATACCCTCTTCATAACTCATAGGCTAGTCTTTTGGGGCAGCGAAACAGATAGGCTAGGCTTTCGGGGCAGCGAAACAGATAGGATATTGTTGCACGGACGCGTCGATGTGCGCCAGGCGCGTCGCAGTGTAACAGTGTTTCGTGAGATGTCGCGAAGCCTGTTACGCGAGACGTGGTCTGGCGTACATATAGCTGGTAACTGTTTGAATTGTCATGTTCTTAATTTAAAATATTGTTGTGATGTGAGAATGTGTGTGTGCGTGCGTGTGTGTCAGTATTAGTTGTGTTTGGCGCGCCATCCGCGGTGCGGAGGCAGCGCCCCGCGCGGCAGCCGAGAGAACCCGGTCGGCACCGGCCGACCGGCGCGCGTCGCCACGGCCCGGCTGCGCGCGGCGCACCGCGCCGCTTGGGCGACACGGCGTCACTCTAGTGTTGGCGGTTGAGGAGTTCTGACGTGTGTTCGTTGTGTCTTGCGTGCCTTGTGCTTTGTGTTGCCCTGTGTTGGTTTAAATAAACCCTGTAGTGTGCCAGTTAACCCTGCTCTTTCTCTTAGCCTCCTTACCCATTACCGCGCATTATAACAGTGGTGGCAGCGGTTAAAGGGAGGAGGAGGAGGAGGAGTAGGGCCGCTGGCCGCTGGCTGCCAGAGGCGAAAAGGGACGCCATTGCCGCCATTGGTGCCTCGTGCATTTTATCCTGATTATCCGAGTATTTGGTGACTAGGGGCGTGTGTAGGAAGTTGCGTGTGCTTTTTCAGTGCTGCTCTTTGTTCGGGGCTGCTTCGTGGTGGATTGGCAAGTGTTTTCTTGGTCTCGAGCCGAGCCGCCCTTGCCTTTTCCCGCGCTGCCGCCGGGCAGGACGCCACGCCTTTTTTAACGGTTTTCCTTGGTGTTTTGGGAGTGAAGTTGCAACCTCGACTAAAAGTCGAGCTCGCACTTCCTCTCA
>NW_026267333.1:285978-287655 GCF_000697945.3 Frankliniella occidentalis | reverse complement strand
TTGCAGGTACATATAGGTAATGGAGTATGGATTCCTGAAAAGAGTTGGAATGAGAAGATAAGAAAGGCAACAGTTAGTCCCTCAATTGCTCTGAGAGATGCAATGGCTAATGTATACTCGTCAAGTGAGATGGCAGAGCGATCCCTAGGAGGAGGCACGCCTGTGAAGGCTGGACCTGATGGAGTGAAGACTAAGAAAAAGAAGATGACTCCCCACAAGAGGGAAGCTTTCTTAGGTATGTTCCTTTTTCTGTGATACTTTTACTTCGCTATTTTTCATTTATCTAATGCATATATATACTTTCAGGATTGTACAGAGGCAAAACGGCTGCTTCATCTGGGAGCACTGACAAATGTTTCCTTGATTTGTCGGTTAGCAAGAAGGGTAGAGACACTATTAAATACAAGCTGAAGGAAGCTTCTGTTGATGTAAGTATTCTACTTATTTTATTTTTCCTCTTTTTAAAATGTTAACTAGACTTACTGAAATGTCAAGCCCTAATAAACATTGTTCTTTTGCAGAAGAATGGCAAATCCAAACCTTCAAGCCATAAGTCACCTACTTCTGGCTCCAAACCTTCAAGCTCCAACAAATAATTCTTATATGACCTCTATTATTTCTCCAACGCCTGACTGACTATCTTTTAATTGTTCTTAATTGACCCATGGTGACTCCTAACATTTATTTTAGTTTTGTTAATTTAGCGAGATTTTTTTTAGTTGAGTCATTTTGGATGTGCGATTCCTTTCTTTTATGTTTTTGATACTTGACACTTCTGTTACTAGTAAAGTACAATTCCATTATTTAAACATAGTAATTCGTTTTACATTTGCCCTTATAGTAATCATGTATATGTTACTGCTAGTGGAGAGATTTCTCTCTGTCTTTATTGCAGTCTGGCTGAATAGTAGCATGCAACGTTTTGGGAGACTCTTGTTGCGCCCGGTAGTTTGGGATCGTCCAGGAAGAAGTCCGTCATTCTCAGTGAAGAACCTGCCAAGTTCAGCGTTCAGCCAGCCCTATGCAAGCCTTCATAGCGCCTGATAGGTAGGCAACATCTTCCCTTGTTGTGCACGCTTGTATTGCGGGTTGGCCTACCCTGGGTTTCGCAGGCGCTGGGATCCCGTAATTTGCCAAATAAATCTGAGAATAACGAGCGCACTTTCTGGACGATCCCCAAGCATACAGCCGCTTTCCGACTCTGGTGTGAACGTGAACAATTCCGACAACATTGCCGTAAGGGGCTTCCTTCTTGCTGATCGGTTCAGCAACCAGGCAAATTACATTCCTGTATGCCTTGCGGTTGTTTCGTGCCATGTGAGCGCTGTACGTGGTACGCACCAGCACAGAAAGCGACGCACCATGGCCATTTCTCGCCACGACGAGATCTTCCCATGGTGAGCCTGAGTGCCACACCACCATGGGTCCGTTTTCCCCATGCTAAGCCAAACACCACGGGTACATTTTCCCCACGCCACACCAAACACCATGCAGACATTTTCCCCACGCCACACCAAACACCATGCAGACATTTTCCCCATGTGCACTAAACACCATGGTAATTTTTTGCCCAGTTCTCATGGTGAAAGTGGCCAAAAATCAGAGGTGAATTTCACTCACCATGGGATCACAAGTACCATGCAATCCCATGGAGTCCCATGCACCATGGGACCCGCC
>NW_026267333.1:282299-284933 GCF_000697945.3 Frankliniella occidentalis | reverse complement strand
AGGAGTGCCAGAAAGTGGAGGAGTTGACTTAGGAGCTGGAGGGGGCGTCACTACATTCACATCATCGGTCTCTTCAGAATTATCACTTTCATATGTCAATGCTCTCTTGGTATTTCTTCTGGTTCTTCTTGTTTTTGATGAGTCTGCAGCCTGCTTCTCCAGTCTCTTCCTCTTTCTTTCTTCTGTTTGTTGTTTCTTTAACTCTGCCTGTTCCTCTCTTTGTGAAATTTCAGCCTTTTCTGGAGTATCTGTTGCCACCATTACCTTGCCCTTTCTTCTTGGCTTTCTTTGCTTCTCTTTTGGTTTAGCCTTTGGAAACCCTCTGATATCTGCAGGTGTAACAAAATCCTTAGACCTCCTGGTATCATCTATTAATTCACTAGCAACAGCAGAACTAGCTTCAGGTGTTGGAGTTTCAGGTGTAGAGACAGTAGTTTCTTGGTTACCATCTGGCAACAGTGAAGGATCAGACCTCAGAGTGACTGCAGCCATCATAAAATCTGAGTCAGTAAAAATATCCCTGTTAAAAGGAACAATTCCAGTGACTTGAAAGCTTTTTATAATATTAAGAGGTGTTGCTGCTTTCAGAAGAGCATCATTCACAAACCCTGCAACGCGGTATATAGTTGGAGGGCATGCTGGATTGTTAGCCAAATATGTATTCACAGCGGCATCATAATAAGCCTTGAAGGGCCCAAAGAATCCAACATCAAGCGGCTGCATTTTGTGAGTGCAGTGGGGAGGGAATGTCAGCACAGTTACACCATTATTTTTTGCTAAATCTAGAGTCTGAGTGGAGAAATGAGACTCTACATTATCTAACAATAACAAAGCAGGATTATTGGGAGTTGCCCCTGTGCACTTGATGAAATGGGACATAACAGCAGGGAAAGTTTCTTTCGTCATGTAACCTTTTTCATTTCCTAGGCCGAGGGCTCCCGGATAGCAGTTTATCATAAGATCAGGGACAAATTTCTTGCGTGGAAATATATGCACTGGGGGTAATACAGTTCCGTACGCTCCAATAATATCACATGTTGTCACTGAAACACCTCTTTCTGCTCCTTTAACCTGGTGGACCTGCTTGACACCCTTTGGGGCTATTATTTTACGGGTATTTTGAACTGTTGATGTGCACGACTCATCAAGGTTGTAGATCCTACTGTCATCAACAAAGGAGGGATGCCTCTCTCTAACTTCAGCAAATTTGTCAAAAAATAGTTTCACGTTAGCTCTATTAAACGCCATAGCTCGAGCAATGCTGCAGCCTTCTGGTGTTCTTACTGAAAGCTCTGGGTGTCGGTTTCGGAAACCTGAAAAATAATAACAGAGGAATAATGTATTAACAACCACACTTAACCTAAAATAAAGTCATGTTAAAATTATGAAGTAATCTATTCGCTTACCATGATACCAATCAATCCCAGCGCGCTGTTCCTTTGTCCAGTTGAGAGGCATTTGTATATTATTCTTCTGAGCAACTTCAAAAGCCAACTCCCGGCATTTTAGAACTGTCAGTCCATAACCCATTTGAGCCACTTGAATGCAATAATCTGAAATGCTTTTCTCTATTTCAGGACTAAGTACAGATCTGCTGTTATAAGTCAACTGAGGTGGTGATACATCTGGTTGCTTGTTTTTCTTTTTACATGCTTTAAAGAGAGTCTGCCTATTTATTCCCTTATCTTTAGCAGCCTTTCTGATGCTCCATCCTGCTTTTACAAGAGCCACTGCTGCTTTCAATTTCCTTGGGGATGTCAGTTTTCTGTTAGTTTTTGGTTTGTAATTTCGAACCATTCTGGACCTGAAAAAACAATAGAGGTTAGATCACACATAAAAAAAAAATTGTCAGTGTAGTGCATTATGTCAACAGAGTCGATAAGAATTCATGATAGGACTAGGTTTTGAATGAATGGAAGAGAAATACGCGTTGTAATATAAAGATCTAGGTGTCACTAACTGCCCCGGCAAAAACTGTCACTATCTACCCCAAGTGCAGTACGGTGTTTCAACGTGAACGAGAGGTTAACTCGTCGGACTAAGTTCGGCCCGCGAGTAAAATCATTAAGTATATAGTCCATACCAATCACAGAAAATTCCGTATGGTGAAGTTGGCGATACTTACGGAGTATTTACAAAAAGAAAAAAGGGTAAAAGTCGAAACTTACCTCAAATTTGTGATCTGCCACATTCAAACTTTCGCCACCGCCATAACAATCTGCCGAACACCACCGCCTTGTGGCAAATGTTTTTCGAGCTCTGAAACTTGGTTAAGCCGATCGAAGTTGGCGCGAAAATTCAATAGGACGGCCTGGGGTGACAAGTGTCACTAACTGCCCCTGTCACTAACTGCCCCACCCTCCCTTATTAATTATTATTGGTTGTTTTTATCAGCAATTAATTTACATTGAACTTATCTGCGTACTTGCATACTTGACGTTATTGCTCCTTGCTTTTCTTCTTTCAATAAATAAACTGTGCACTCTTTCATCAAATGTTTTGTTTTGTTCACGGGATTCTAAGGGCCCTGGGTAAAAAGAAACCATGGGGCTGTCCATGAGCCATGGACATAAATTTAACCATGGATTTTTCTGACCATAGATTTATGAAACCAGTAAACCATGAAAACAACAG
>NW_026267333.1:281671-281982 GCF_000697945.3 Frankliniella occidentalis | reverse complement strand
TGGACACAAATACCATGATTGAACTAATCAATGGCCAACTGTATTAGTAATGGACATGGGATGTTTTCCTCATGGTCTCTGTGTTCATGGTCTACGTTTATCATGGCGAGGGTTTGTGTCCATGGGCGTGGAGTCATGGTCACAACCTTTGACCATTGGGACACGTCCATGAATACAACCTGGCCCATGACAAGCCATGCACCTAGGACCATGATCAAACGACAGCCATGTCAATGTCAACGGTACTTTCCATGGCCACATCGTTTCATAAATCTATGGACAAGAAATGACCATGGCAAGAAGGCACAATG
>NW_026267333.1:281089-281488 GCF_000697945.3 Frankliniella occidentalis | reverse complement strand
ATCAATTTCTATGGACAGTCTGGCCATGTAAATCAATTTCTATGGACACTTTGACCATGGTAAATCAATTCCATGGCCAGCTAGCGGCCAGCTGCTCCCATGGACACGTTCTGACCATGAACCATTGTGCCTTCTTGCCATGGTCATTTCTTGTCCATAGATTTATGAAACGATGTGGCCATGGAAAGTACCGTTGACATGAGCACACGCGTAATATGGCCACAACCCTGCCCATGTAAATCAATTTCTGTGGACACTCTGACCATGGTAAATCAATTCCATGGCCAGCTAGCAACCAGCTGCTCCCATGGACACGTTCTGCCCATGAACCATTGTGCCTTCTTGCCATGGTCATTTCTTGTCCATAGATTTATGGAACGATGTGGCCATGGAAGCCTT
>NW_026267333.1:280234-281039 GCF_000697945.3 Frankliniella occidentalis | reverse complement strand
ACTAAAGTGTATTAGTCAGACAGTTTTACACAAGATAAATAAACATTTTCATACCACAAATTCTTCTTTCGACGCTAGGGCTTGAGCGGAGGATACGCTCCCACAGTCGCTTGTGCAAGTTCCCAGTGTGGGTTTGGCTGTTGATGCGCTCGAAACATTTAAAACCCGTCCGTCATCAGAACTCGAGTCTCTCTCCACAGCCACTATCGGCGCACCCTGCTCGACAGTCGAACCAATAATGTCGTCCATAAGTTTCGAAGTCGACTAAAGAAATAAAGGTCTTAAAGTTGTTATCTGATTCTTTGCGAACGGAACGAAATAGCAGGACAAAACCTACGCTGCAAGGCCTGAAGATGGGTGTCTTGATAGGAGGCAGCGGAGTAATGGCAGATTTGTCGACGACCGATGGCCTCGTGTCTGATGGTGCCTCGACTCCTTCTTCATTGCCGTTGCCGAAGTGACAGGACCAGTATGGGGACGCGGAGACAAACCCGGGGCGCTTTGACGAAGACTGGCCACCGAGTGAATGCCTGGGCTGATATACAAAAAGAAATATGGGTAGGGATTAAATACGAATCAGCAAAACACAAGATAGACAGATCTGTCAGCACCGATGAACGCCGAGAACATAGGCAACCAGTCAAACACATCGGAGGGGTCAGAGGGGCCAACACCTGCCGAGCGCAGCTGACCATACACCCAGAGAACCATTTAGTTGATACAACTAAATCAGGGTCGTAAGAAATAAAATTTAGTTCCTAAAACCGACTAAAATTTAGTGACCCCATTTTCAACTAAATACAAT
>NW_026267333.1:278639-279509 GCF_000697945.3 Frankliniella occidentalis | reverse complement strand
AAAATTTCTTCGGTTTTCAATTCGGTCCTCTGGACTAAACGGTCTTCTGGGTGTAGACCTGACCAGTCAGGCCCGGCAGCGGCCACACGGATTACAAAGTAGACAGTGAGTAAAACAGTGAAAACATAGCTAAGTAGAAAGCAGAACGCCAAGGAGAAATATTCTTAATTGATAAATTTGTTGTACAGTTAGAATATGGTAGATTGTTGTAAAGTCGGCGGAGTGAGGGGGATGTCGTTCTCATACTTTTCCTTGCGAACTTGGCTGTTTGTAAATGTTGATCGCTGATAGGTTAATTATTTTCCCATGTCACTGTGAAAAATTGTCGTACCGGGTACAGGAAAATTTTCCATGAAAGAAGTCGTACAAGTACAATCTAAAATTGTACAATTTACTAGCCCTATGAATCGACTTGGAATCGAATATCAAGCGACAGTGGGAGGTTGTACATGTACGACTCGTATTGTAAATGGCAAATTACAAAATATATAGTACATGTACAAATATATTTCTCACAGTGTGTCTTGTTTCTGTATTTAGAGGGAGAACCACTGCCACGCGACAAATTGGCAAATCAAATTTCGACAGTACGTACATTGCCATTAAGTCTCTAAGCCGATAATTTTACCGGCGGCGGCGCGGCGGCACGCCGCAGATTTTTGAACGGCGGCGTCGTCGGGCCAAACCGAAGCCAAACTATGTCGGCGGCGGCGCAACGGCGGCGCGGCGTGCATGTCTAGTGCTGACATTTCTATTTGGTGTGAATTCGTAGTTGGTCTGATAGATTGATGAATGATCTAATGCAGCATCACAGTATAAATATGTCAATGTCATCAAATGTTTTCGTCAGATTGGCCAAGTATGATCCAT
>NW_026267333.1:272972-274064 GCF_000697945.3 Frankliniella occidentalis | reverse complement strand
TCCCGCAGACCACGGACAGTAAATATCCCTGCATCGGCTGCAAATTTTCTCGCCTGGGAAGGAGATTTTCGCGTGGCTTGCGGGAAAAGGAGTCTTTCACAGCCCACTGATAGTAAAATTCAGATGAAGTGTTGATTTCGCGAGAATCGGCACAACGGGTCCTAAAGGCTACCGCGGAACTCAGGGAACTGACGTGGTTGTCTTTAAAGTTCTGTCACACTACGGTAAGACTTGCAAAGGATTGCGTACTGCGATGAACTGCCGCTAGATGGCGTTGCTGTAAGCGCCTGCCGTACCAAACCAGATATTTGCGTTAAATTTGAATATCCTCAACAAACTTACTTTCTTTTTTACGCGACATGTTTCAAAAGCAGTCGCACTAACCGACAACGATGGGTGTTTGTTCAAAAAGTCAACCATATTCAAGAAATAATCTGTCAAATTCTAACTCTCGGAGGTCCCCGCAACGACGCCTTGTACACTTCGGCACCGTCCACCTCGACGCTCAGGGGCGCGCACACGTGCGCACCTCCTCTGGTAACGGTGACTTCAGAAGTCGCTGTTAAGACTTGTTCTAACTGCTCGGGTCGATGTCCACATTTTTGAGCTGATTGTAGAAATTGGCGATTGGCGGATTCAGTCCTGTCTGTGCCAGGGTGCAGATCTGCCATGCACTGGTGCAATCCTCACCTTCTTTCAAAATTAATCTGAGAATTACAATTCCTCGCTTCGCCAACAAAAGCCCATTCTATCCGTGTGGCAACGCAGCTAAGCCATCCGCGGGCTGGAAATTCGCAGTTGGTGGGCAGGAAAGGCATCTCAACTGGCGCCGGGCTGCGACTTTGCAGTTCAGGGGCAGTGCGGGCTCATTTCCCGCCCACGGGGTAAATTTACTTGGTGGGCTAACGGAGACACCTTTCCCGGCCAGTGGTGATTGTGACTTCGCAGTCAGTGGGCAGGAAATCCACTTGCCGCATAGGCGTGTGGATTCCCGGTACATCACCGAGAAGGGGGCGTTGCCACCCCGGGTAGGTAAAATTCACTCTAGTTTTTTTTACAACGACGTCGTTTCCTATCTTGTGCGTTATTTTT
>NW_026267333.1:271099-272922 GCF_000697945.3 Frankliniella occidentalis | reverse complement strand
TCGTTGATAGTTCACTTAAAAAGAAACTAATAAATTCTATGGGGTCCTCAAAGATTACGCAACGCATTGGACCAATAATAAAATGATATGATCTTAAAGATAGATGGTGGGTCAAAGCGAGCCGATTGAAACTTAAGGTTCAAGCTTTCCATCGCTGTTAATATTTTTCCGATCCGACCCATACAGCCCGAACGCCGATCCGCCAAAGATTGCCTGAAGGGCGAGTCACTCGCTCTGCGGTGTAGCGCGAAGTGGTGCAATTTTGCACTAACACCAGGCACTCTCTGTATGCGCGCCCGGTCCGGCCCACCCGGCGCGGCTTCCGTCGACTCTAGCGCCTAAACTATAAAAGATAGATGGTGGGTCAAAGCGAGCCGATGGAAGCCTAAGGTTCAAGCTTTCCATCGCTGGTAATATTTTTCCGATCCGACGCATACAGCCCGAACGCCGATCCGCTAAAGATTGCCTGAAGGGCGAGTCACTCGCTCTGCGGTGGAGCGCGAAGTGGTGCAATTTTGCACTAACACCAGGCACTCTCTGTATGCGCGCCCGGTCCGGCCAACCCGGCGCGGCTACGAACGTAAGGTTGGGTTGGTGGAAATAATTCAAGAAAGACAGGTTTAAGGGCCCAAGGCGCGCGTTTGACTACTCTAAAACTATTTTTTCAGGAACCTAACTTGATTTATGCCCAGTTACGTATAACTAAGGTGACTTTATGTGGCACCTGGTGGGTAAGCTACCCACGACTTCTGTCGGCTCTAGCTCCTAAACTATCAGAGATAAATAGTGGGTCAAAGCGAGCCGATTGAAGCTTAAGGTTCAAGCTTTCCATTGCTGTTAATATCTTTCCGATCCGACTTATACAGCCCGAACGCTGATCTGCGCTCGACCCGCGGTACAGCGCGCCCGGTCCGGCCCACCCGGCGCGGCTTCCGTCGCCTCTAGCGCCTAAACTATAAAAGATAGATGGTGGGTCAAAGCGAGTCGATTGAAGCTTAAGGTTCAAGCTTTCCATCGCTGTTAATATTTTTCCGATCCGACCCATACAGCCCGAACGCCTATCCGCCAAAGATTGCCTGGAGCGCGAGTCACTCGACCCGCGGTGCAGCGCCCCCGGTCCGGTCCACCCAGCACGGCTTCCGTCGGCTCTAGCGCCTGAGCTATAAAAGATAGATGGTGGGTCAAAGCGAGCCAATTGTAGCTTAAGGTTCAAGCTTTCCATCGCTGTTAATATTTTTCCGATCCGACCCATTATACAGCCCAAACGCCGATCCGTCAAAGATGCCCTGAGCGGTTCTGCCATCTCGGTCCAGGTATTTCGTTCCCACGATTCCCTAATCAAGTTCCCACGGTTCCCACAGGAACAAAGATGGCGTGACACACCGACGTCACTCCCCGCCATGGCTCAGCCCTGCATCCTACGTCACTTCTCGCATTGGCTCAGCGTTGTCTCCACAAGAGCTCCAATCTTTGTAACCAGAATGTCTCTGTAAGAGATCGTCATGGAGACAATGAGCAGGTGTAAGTAGAGACAATACGCTCCACCTCTATAACGTCTCCCAGGTGGCTCGATACAGTCTTCCACGCAGACTCAACGATGTCTCAAACACGTCTCCTCAAAATCTGGATGACATCTCACGTGGAGACAACCTGAGGCAAGACATTTTTGTACGGGTTGTGATGGTCCAGGAGCAGACGATATTCCTCTTGTTCTTCTAATTCGGAAAATTCCTCATTTTGATTTGACGATTTCATTGAAAATAGGTAATTAGCAGGGGTGTACTGGCCCGGCGGGGAACCGAAGACCCCTCCCCCTCTGTAGG
>NW_026267333.1:260800-266394 GCF_000697945.3 Frankliniella occidentalis | reverse complement strand
GATAGGCCGTTGACGGACCGTAGGCGCGTACCTTTGTGTACATTTTCCCACTACCCGACTCGGGTGTCAGCGCCGCAGGCCAAGGTAGATGTATGCCAGGCGCGTCGTAGCGTAACAGTGTTTCGTGAGATATCGCGAAGCCTGTTACGCAAGACGTGGTCTGGCGTACATCTACCTTGTAATGATAACCCAAAACAAAAGCCGCAATATATGCAATGAAAAATTGGTCCAGAGTACTTCAAATATATGCTGCGTACTACCCCTGCTACCTCTCAAGTGTGTTCATGACGTGGTGTCCCCCTGTGCTCGACCCACAACGCTCTCTGCCAGCCGGGAAGGCTGGACAACACTATATTTCTAGAGTGAAATAAAAGGTTGTAGTGTTGTTTGAAGTGAAATAGGGTGCCTGACGCAAAGGCAACCCAGGCTGCGCCCCTGCGTTTGTTAGGCAACCAGGCGGTGTGTGCGCCCAGAGTCCTGTAGGACTCTATGTCCATCCTGCCTGCGGCTAGACCGTGCTGGCGCCCTCCCTTTCCCGTTCGCCGAGGCAGGAGCATAATGTACTGGGTCTAACTGTGAATGCGCAGCAGTGTTGCTGGTTTGCCTACCCAATTCGCCCGTAAGGCGCCATGGTCCTTGCAGCCCTGGCAGGCAACAAGTTGCGCATTCACAGTTACAGTCGGTACATGACCATGACTAGGCAGCGACATGTCGAAATGTCTCTCCCTCACTGACACGCGTGATACTGGCTCTATCGGTCGGAGAGTACGCCGCTAGTAGAAGCGCCTGTTTTCAATGTACCCGGGGAGTATGGTTTTAGAGGTTCTACATGAATTCTGCCTTTTCTGTCTGAAAACTCTATTTTCCCCATATTTTCCCAATTTTCCCAATATTCCCGGGAAATTAGGAACTAAAGTTGGGCCCGGGCGGAAGGATCTTAACTTTAAGTGTACTTTGAAGTACACATGTCAACGTATACTTCATAAGTGTACTTCGAAAATATAGGGAATGAAAAGTTTTAGTAGATGGGCAACTTAACTCGTTAGTACACAGAAAGGACAACTTTTTTGAGTAGTTTCCGTGAACTTTTAGTGTACTTTGATTTTCACCTACGAGCTGATATTTTAAGTGCAAATATTGTATACAATAGTGCTTACAATAAGTAACCTATGAGTACTTTTAAAAGTTGAGAGAAGTGTGCACTTCACAGTACATTTCAAGTGCTACTTTCAATCCACTTTGTATGTATTTTAACGGCAAACATCACAGTACAGTTTGGACTTTGTTACTTGCATTAGTAAAAGTTGTCGTTTTCTTACATTTCAAATTCTCTTCACCTTATCGTCATACGACCACGCTTGGCAAATAAAAGCTGAGAACTGTATAGAGATTTTAAATGACTGAAATTGACTAAAAATGGCTGAAAATGACTGAAAAAATGACTGAATGTGATTAAAACCGAATAAATATGGCTGAAACGTGACGGAATTTTCATGTGTACTGTGACTAGTTAACAAGAGTGACGCACCCTTCAGCTGCCGTTAAATGCCTGGATAGTAGGTAAAACCAAGGGTTTATCAAAAGTATACTAAAAGTACACTTAATGTACACTAGTTAGTTGACTCCACCTCTCAAGGGCATCTAGTATATGACCGGGTAGCTGACGCCATTAGGGCACGTCGGCAGTTTAGCCGAGTGGTCTAATGCGTCTGTTCACAGGTCCGAGGTCCCAGGTTCAACTCCCGCCGGCAGCCGAGTCAGAAATCAACAAAAATTCACCAGAAAAGATGTGAAGGGAGAGGAAGGAAAGAGGAAGTCGAAAAGTAAACGAAACTTTTTTTGGGGGGAGGGCTCTTATAAGTGTAGTCAAGTGCATCCTTTTTTGTGAAGTGAAACATAATTAGAAATGTATTCTAGAGTATTTCGAACTCTATACTTTAAGTGGATGAAAACTTCCGGAAAGTACCCGAAAGAGTGTACTTTGCCGAAAAAAGTGGTACTTTTAGTACACTTTTAGTATACATTTCTCCACTTAAACTAAACATTTACTTCACAGTTCTTTACAATTTGTGAAAAAAAAGTTAACTTTAGAGGTGGACTTTTCCAAAGCAATGAGTAAAGTATGACTTTAAAAAAATGTTCACATAAAATGGAGTACAACGTAAAATAGAAGTGGAGTACTGCGATGTACTTAAAAGTTCACATTCTTCCGCCCGGCCGCAGGGCCTGCAGGGCCCACAGGGCACAAAAAATTGTTGCAGTGGTTGCCCATCTCAGGCCGCTGGGCTGAAGCGCGAGAGAGAAGGGCAGGTCCCGTGGGCCCACTGCTCTACGCAGATGTATGACTACACTGACCAGGTTACTTTGTTCTCTCTGGTGGGGTGTCCACTCACCAGAAACTTCAGAAAAACCGCGAAAACCGTGAAATTTTAGCGCCGAAAATAGATTACAAGCCTGCGACGTCTGTGAGCAAGGTACTCTGGTCCAGGACGTGTTTTTACGCCCTTAATGAAGCGTTTAATTTACGGATCAATTTGAAAGTTTAGGAAACGTCCCGAGACCGAAATACAAGCTTCCAGTCCCAATTTGAATAAAATTCGGCGGCGGGGACCTAAATTACAAGCCATAAAAAATGCATCGAGGATTTTTTCATGTCCGTCGTGTACCCATGATAAAGGATCTGTGGAGCGGGCCCCGCACACCATCCTACCGGGCCCAGGTGGGGGGCCAGTTAAGCTCCATCTGGGCCCCAACTGGTGCCCCCTTGGGTAGTGACCGGGCACCCTGGCGCGCTACCGGCGGAGGGCCTCACGGGGGCCAATTTTTACCCAACCGGGTCCCAACTCAATCCCCAACTAAGCCCCTACTGGATACTCAACTGGGCCCCTACTCGGTACCCTACTGGGCCCCAACTGGGCCCCAACCGGGCCTCAACCGGGTCTCCACGGGTCCCAACTGGGTCTGTACCGGGTCCCAACTGGGTGACCAACTGCCCGCCATCTGGGGCCCTACTCCACAGATCCTTTATCATGGGTACCTATTAGCCGTTAGCGCCCCTCACAAAAACTCATATTTGAGGGTCTAGGTAAAAAACGTTAACATTTCATGTTAACATATAGACGCTCCTAATAAAAGAAAATCTAGTACAAAGTTATTGTTTGTAATTAAATACGTTATTGCGTTCTAGAACTAGGGTTACGACTTTTTGTTCTGAGATTCACGGTCATATGCGTTGTTGTCGTCCGTCTTTGCTACACTGACCCTACAAAACCCCCAAGGTGGAACAAAAACGGGGACTAACACTAATGAGGTCCCGTAGTGAAAGCCAGGCAGTTGTTGGGCGAGTGATCGGCGCCTACTTGTGTACTGAAGAAGCCGGCGATATTACTGACGATGATGGTCAACAGCGAATACCGCTTTGTTTTCCCTCCGTTAAAACAGAGGGTAAACCCAGAAAATGCTTTCCTTGATTCTCAAAAATTATTTGAGGATGAAAATTAAAAATAAGTTTCCTTCACATGAGGAAAAATGTCCTCATGTTCAGGAATTTTGTTTGAGGCAAGGTAAAAATTAATTTATCCAAATTTTAAGTCGAAATTTCAATAAATCAAAGAAAGCATCTTCAGGGTGTAAATGCAGAAGACTGCTTGGGGTCTGCGCCTGCCACCACCGCAACATGCCTTTTTGAAACGTCAGGTCATCCGACACCCTCACCGAGTGCCGAGCGGTCGGACCTCCTTATCGCAGGAGGCGCGCAGCACCAGGCAGTGCCCAGTACACTAAGGTTTTTGTGTATAAATTCCGCACCAAATCAGAGATAGCCGTATCCTGGCTAACCTCTAGGTTGGCTTGGCCCTTCGAGGCCCAAAAGTACCATTTTTGACCCAAAGACCTAACTTTAAGCCCTTCCCACTGCTATAAGGGCTGCCAATGGGTCCAAATCGACTTTGCTGCTTGTCGAAGCATATCATCAAGTACTCTTTCTTAGGTCCTCTTTTGTGATCCCAGATTTTCGATCCACCTTACTGTACACAGATCAATTAGTGGTGGAAGGAGTTTTCTAGGACAATTAATATTTGTACCACCAATCTGTCCTCGTTATTCCGATCACAGCGAAATGTCGATTGAAGTCGTAGGCCAATTTTGAACCTACACTTGAGCACGATGCCCCGGGCCAGGGCTAACGCGACCCTGGCGCACGGCACCTCGCCCAGCGTACGCACAACACGGACGTGCGGCTCGGCTACGCACGGCACGGTTCTGCATGTCCTCGGCGCTCTGCTGCTGTCTCAGCTTTACGAGGGGCAGTGGGAGGGGGCGATGATAAGGGCCGGTCCTTTATTCTTCTGACTCTCGCTGTCTGACCGAAGGAAACAGCTTCATTGTAGGCAAAACAGGCAATGTCGGAGGCAAACGAATGCGTTCGACATCAAGATTAGTCCTTTTGAGAAACAACGTGAGAAGTCTTCCCGTTCAAGGCGTTGCGCCCGCCGCGCGGAGCCCACCAGTGAGCTGGACGTCCGGGACTTAAGCCTCCTCTTAAGGGCTCAAGGCGCGCGTTTGACCACTCTGAAACTATTTTTTCAGAAACTTAACATGATCTATTCACAGTTACGTATAACTAAGGTGACTTTAGTATGGCGCCTGGTGGGTAGGCTACCCACGCAAACATCCGTCTGTCCGTACCCGCATCTCATCGTTCTTCGTGTGGTGACTGATACACATCGACTCACCAAGGTCTAATCATTCCTGGTAAATTTCATTTACTTGAGCTATTTCTTAGCATTCGATGACTTTTTTTTTGAGAAAAATCAGACATTTCACTGTAATTCAAAGAGTGATACTTTTCACACATTTTTGTGTGATAAAATGCCCGGTGTGATTCCCTTGATTTATCACTCCTGAGGGAGTGATGAATTTTTATCACAAATATTGTGTGACACTTATCGCAAAATAATGCGATAATTCTTGATTTATTGCAAAACAGTGTGATGCACATTGCACGAAAGTATGATACCTCGAAGTATATCTCAAATGAGTGATTGTTATCACAAATGTAAGCAATGAATTTAATCTTGTACTTTTTTTGCGATGATCATCACAACATCGTGCGATATATGTGTATCACAGAAAATAAGCACACTGTAATTTACAGTGTTTGCCCGATCTGCACTCTGAAGTTTGAGTACATTGAACAGTCACGGCAAAAAAGGAGGCGAGTAATATGGAAAAGAGGCGTTTATTGATAGAAATTTCAAACACGTTTCTTACCTCACTGAAACCAGTTGCTGGGCTGCTTATCCGGGTGCGGCGCTGCTGGTGCAATTTTGCACGAACACCAGGCACTCTCCGTCTGCTGGTGCAAAATTGGTCCAGCACCGTTAAACTTGTATCTGGTTTCTTGAACACAACAGAGGAAGCTCCAGTCCCCCAAGTAATTTCTCGAATATGCGTCGCCCAATTAATTTGAAAATTGGCCAGTGGACAGTAGAAGGTCTCTTCTCGGCCTCAGTCTGCTAAAAATCGCCCCGACATTGCCTGATTGCCTCCTGGCGAGAAACTGAGTTCGATAAATGTAGCTCACAACAAGTTTT
>NW_026267333.1:258437-259935 GCF_000697945.3 Frankliniella occidentalis | reverse complement strand
GCGGCTACGAACGTTAGGTTGGGTTAGTGGAAATAATTCAAGAAAGACAGTTTTAAGGGCCCAAGGCGCGCGTTTGACTACTCTGAAACTATTTTTTCAGAAACCTAACTTGATCTATGCCCAGTCAGGTATAACTAAGGTGACTTTATTGGCTGAGCTTGCGAAGCCTTTGCTGTGATGTGGGGTGCAGAGGACTCTTTGGTCGTGTGTCTGTCTGTCTTTCTGTCTGTCTGTCTGTACTGGCCCACGTTTCTCTCAGACGGTAACTTTAATTGACTTCAAACTGCGCACGAAGCTTCAGTATAAGTCGAGACGTAACGAGTTTAGTTTAGAAGTTTGATATTAGATGTTTGAAATAAACGATCGTTTAATTTGAATTCGTAGTTTGGTGGCGGTAGGTTGGTAGCACGGCAATCGAGGGGAGGGGGAGCGCAAGTGGCACCTGCGCTCACCTGAAGACTTTGATACCTTCTCAGCGGTTATTAAAATGTCAGATCGTCAAACCTATTGTTTTATTTTTACTTTTAGAGTTGCGGAACTTAGCCTGCGAAGTTTCGCGAGTGTCCGATGAGAAGGAACGAAAGTGATATTTGGAATGGTTTACGTGTTTACTTACGTAAGTTGGAGGGGGCGGGGGTAGTGGTTTGGGAGAAATGTGCAAAGGTGACAATTGTTACGGGTTCATCTTGACAAAAGAAAACGAAAATGTTTTATGCCCAAAGATGATCTGAATCGAAATGGCAGAGTTATGTTCAAATGTTCAATAAAGTGTTTAATCGTCTCTAGCGGCCAAACGGTGCGTCGGAGGTCAATTCTGACGGCAGTTTTCGCCCCTAACTTGGTGTGTTAACGGGTCGTATCTCGCTGAGACGAACAAAACGCATCCCTCGAACGTTCAATTTGGACCAATTTGGCCATGGCAATCCGCCCATCGTTATTTGAGGGCTAATAACTTCTCCATTTCGACTCTGACCGGCTCTAAACATAAGCCATTTCCTTTTTAATTTTACAAGAGGAATCTTAATCTGGGATTACATTTTTAATCTGATAACTTTTTGAAAATCCAGATACTTCATTGGAGGACAAAATAATGGTATTTACTCGTAGAATGACCAGAAGTCATTTAATCGTACAAAAAGACATCTAAAAGGTTTTTTAAACTTACAACTTATTTTCTGAACAGCAATGTACTTGCAAGGGACCGAACAATATAAGAGCCACAGTCGCAACTTAGTGTAGGATAAGCCATTCAAAAGCAGAACGAGATATATGATTCTCTTACGTTGACTAGATTTTTCTAGAGCCATATTATTTCTAATGATACTGAAATAAAATGGTGAGAGAATTAAAATTACATTCTATGATAAGATATATTACAGAACTTTCAATGAATAAACTACAATGACACGTTATCTTCAAAACGCCTCAGAGGGATCAGGTGAAAGTGAATCGAAAAATGAAAAATTATATTTTGAGTATGGGAGGTGTTTCAATACAT
>NW_026267333.1:257210-257672 GCF_000697945.3 Frankliniella occidentalis | reverse complement strand
GCGCGCTGTGGTGCAATTTTGCACTAACACCAGGCACTCTCTGTATGCGCGCCCGGTCCGGCCCACCCTGCGCGGCTACGAACGTTAGGTTGGGTTGGTGGAAATAATTCAAGAAAGACAGTTTTAAGGGCTCAAGGCGCGCGTTTGACCACTCTGAAACTATTTTTTCAGAAACCTTACTTGACGTACATTTAAGTATAGTTCTATCCTTTCTCAACAACGTATTAAAATTGGAAGTCTGTATCGATACCCCCTAAGGAAAACCGCTCAGTGCCTCCGCGGCTGGGAAGAAACGCTCAGCTCACTCCCGCCGGAGAACAACCGCTCAGCAGGCTGGGCGGCGGCGGTCGGCGGCGGCGGCACGTTGCTCAAGAAACTCTGGCGAAGGGGACAGATTCTCACGACACTCCCAGGCGCAGAGCGGGCAGGCGGCCCGCTTCCCACGCAACACGCAGTCCGATG
>NW_026267333.1:255225-256740 GCF_000697945.3 Frankliniella occidentalis | reverse complement strand
AAAATTAGAGTCTGATACAGAACGATCTACAGCGTTACTGTAGATGCCGCTCTTAGTCACTGCACCTAGGGTACAGAGCGCGTAGTACAGTGTTGCTGTAGCACCGGAAAGCCCAGTATTTACACGGTACAGTGTACGAATACGGCTCCACTGTAGACAGTTTTGTCCGCGCTTTTGCCTTACAGTGGTCCTGTACATTGCTCCCTGTACCAAATTTCAACCATTAAAACTACATCGATGCCGTTATTCGAATAACAGAAGTTCTTGGAAAATAATTAGCAGGACGATCTGTAGTTTTCCTGTCATAATTTTTTGCAGTGTGTTTAAATATCGCGCCATATCAGGCGATGGGGTCATTAACTCTGCCATTCCGAATTCGTTTCATGCTGAAGCTCAATATGAATATAGATGTGTCATCTTGCTTGTAATGAGGTGGGGGGGGGGTATAAAAATGTTGATTCAGTCCCTCTTGTAAAAACAACAACAACTAAAACATTTTGTATGCTTGAAGACAATTGAAGTTATTGACTCATTGACCGGTATGGCGCGACATTTAAACACATGAAGTTCAAAGCTACTAGTGCTATACCAACGTCAACAAGATGTACAAAACAGTACTGAATATGAACTGGGAGTGTCCAGCGACCAATTCAGTGAAATCCCCACCCAAAAACTTCACTCAGATATCAAATTAATAGAGAACAAATGAGACATGCCAAAAAACGTCCTCCGCCATCTTAGATTTTTTCGGCACATATGCCCTACAGCCTGAACTGAGCGTCGCACAACCTCGTGGATACTACCGTTGAGTTCGTAGAGGGCGACTTAGGGGGGGTCTAGTTAAGTGAAAAACTCGCCAAGACCTACCCTTCACTGACTTTATTAAACAGCCCCCCCTCCCCTACCCCTTCCTCCACCCTCTCTTTTTCCTCTGCGGCCGGCTGGCGGCAGCAGTCTTCACCTTTTTGCAGTATTCTGTGAGCTTGTGTGCTCTGTCACCCAGATAAGAGCGATTCCCGATCGATTCAATAACTTTTTTGCATTAGTTTAAGCGTAACTTATAGCTCATTCTTACGGAAGGGTCAAAATCATGTACATTTTAATTTAATAATTTGATTTCGTTTGTTTAATTAAAATATTTTATATATTTCCCTTGAGTGCGAAATTAATAAAGCGTTTCGCACTTTTATGACACGTTTAATTTTAACAGAATATAGTTCTACACCATAGTGTATTCAAATTTTGCACTTCGAATTAAGCACCGGAGAAGTACAAAATAATTTGGCTCCATAAGGCACAATATAATTATCTATGCCAACTCTGCCTGCGACAAAGCGAGCGGGTGCGCCTGCTCTAGGGGGTCAGGGCACCTACGGGCAGAACCCAGTGTGAGTCTCATCCGAACACGCGCTGTTTGAAGTCCGTCTAACGGAGGGGGCGATTTACTTGTGGGTTGCCTATATTAAGAGAGGGGCTTTGTTGGATATATTGCCTACCAACCGTGATTTACCCCGA
>NW_026267333.1:254363-255175 GCF_000697945.3 Frankliniella occidentalis | reverse complement strand
CATACATGTGGAACAGATGGCATATAAAAAGCATGGCACTGTTCCATTTCAAATGATGTATCTGTCGATGAAGTTCAAAAGCGGCTAGAGCTGCCAAATCCCGTCCACCAGATGCGCGCGCACGCACGACGCACGCGATCCCTAGAAGCGCCAATGCGCATTAATACGCATTATTCAATGCGGTAATGCGCATGAAAATGCGCAACTCCTGGCGCTTTTAAAATTTATGTCTGGTTTCGTGTCTGTATTCGATAAGGAGCAGTCAATGTACTCTAGAAACTCAAGAACTGTGCACTGGAAACGCAAGTGTGTGAATGTCCCACACTTGCAGTAAACAGACTTTACAGTTAATCGCTGGAGAATCACCGTTTGCATTAAGATATGTTACGTATACTGTATATGGATGAGTTACTGTGTCGTGTCTACGCTGTCTATGTTCCTGGGTACGATTCTTCATGAGTTTTATACCCCCATGACCCCTCTCTCACCAGTACAGTTTGAGAAATCCCTGCTCGTTGTAGTGCAATACCGCACCACAGCCAGCTGTGGTGCCAGTCTGGTTGCCTACCTCCCCGGCGTGACGGTGCCTGCGGATCTGCCGGAGAGTGTCAATTCGTCCGTTCAGTTAGGTTAACGCACGCTAGGCAATATGAGAAAGGTTTCTGCCGTGAAATGATCTATTTCCTTTTCTGATCCGTGCGAGTTTAAACCTAACCACAAGTAATCCATAATATCACCTATTTTTTAGTTGCCGTGTCCCGAGAGTTTCTCACGACACAACCATGAATGAGAGTTTTTTAAGCAACTCCTGC
>NW_026267333.1:249128-254313 GCF_000697945.3 Frankliniella occidentalis | reverse complement strand
AGTTATATTGGTAATATAATTTAATTACATGGAAGTGAAATTATATAGGGGCTCTGAATATAATTTCATTCCGAAATGAAATGAAATAATAAATTACATTTCGTTTTCCATCCCTGGTGCGTCGCCTCCGCTTCGCTCTGCCGAACTTCCCTATAGTCGAAGGGGAAATGACTAGGGGACACATACTACGAGTTATTTCAACGTATTTCGGTTATTTCGCGGTACTTGGGTAGTATTTCAAGACTATTTTGCCATTATTTCGCATTTATTTTGCGGGAGATTAAGACTTATGTCGCATGTAATTTTCCCCTTGTCTTGAACGTTAAAAAGTTCGTTGCTCTCTTTCCTAGATGCCATTGTATACAACATTACGATGAATATTTCTTAAAGAAATTTGGCTTCAGTTAACATGCTCTTTTTAGCCCGCCCTTCTGCTTTGAAAAAGCTATTCAGCGGGCTTATGCAAACGACCTCGTGTCTGTGTGTCTGTCTGTGTGTCTGTATGTTCCACTAGAAGGAGTTGTGCTAGAGACAACCATCCCTAAAGGGCTAAAACGGGGTATCAAAGAAAATAGGAAAGGTCAAAAAAGTCAGAAAAAAATATTTTTGTTATGATCTCCTAAGAGGTAACTCGTCAAAGTAGATCCCTGTGCACGAAATTTTCGTCCGTTTGGCTCTGTCTTTAACCGTTTAGGCGCTGGAGGGTCTTTTTTGACGAAAATAAGCTTAAAATTGCCGTAGTGAACAACAAGTTGTAGAAAAAGGCCCAAAACCGCAAAAGAGGAAAGAAACTCCCTACCCCCCACCCCAAAAAACGTTTTCTAAGCAGAAGGGTGGGTTGTAGTCGCGGTGCTTCAACGTTCCATCCCTTTCTCGTGTCTACGGGGCAAACATTAAGGACGACGGGCTTTACGGGCCAAAGGCCCGTTACATCATTTGATTATGTTCATCAGCAAATCGCGTGACAGAAATGGTCGGGCCTGGCAACTTCGTTTGGCGGAAGGGCGGGCCTGCTTGTTTGACACAAAACTACCCTGAAAATCCCAGGTCGCTAGCTCAATTCATTCTCGAGTTATCGTGCGCACAGACAAACACACAGACCCACACACAGACAGACGCGAAACATTTTGATCATCACTGGAGTAATAGGCCTCTCTCTCGCTCAGCCAATAAATATTTTCAAAAGACGTAATTTTTGAGACCCGTTGTTTTTGATATTTTAAAAATTCAATTTTTGAGCTACAATCCACATCTTTGAACTCGATCTGTCTTTTTAGCCCGCTCTTTTGCTTAAAAGCTATATAAGCGGGCTAATGCCATCGACCTTGTGTCTGTCTGTCAGTCTGTCCGTTCACCAAGAAGGGGACGTGAGCTAGAGGTCTGAAATTTTCAGGGTATTATAGCTGTCACTTCTGGATAGCGAAACGGTTAGTGCAAATCCTGGGAACCACCCCTGAGTGCGTCTAAGGAGGTAACATAGAAATAGAGGTTGGTCCAAGAAGTGAATAAAAATATTTTTTATTGTCTCCCAAGGGGTAACTCGTGGAAGTAGAGTCCTCTGGGCGAAAATTTCGTTCGTGTGGCTCTATCTCTCACCGTTTCGGCGCTAGAGAGAGTTTCTCTCACAAAAGTGGCCCAAAAGTAAATACATTAAGTTTAGAGTATATTTGATGGTGTCCTAAGGGGTGACCTATGGCAGTAGTACCTCGGACGAAAATTTTGTCCGTTTGTCTCTATCTCTCACCGTTTAGGCGCTAGAGGGAGTTTTTAGCCCGCCCTTCTGCTTTAGAAAAGCTATCTAGCGGGCTTATGCAAACGACCTCGTGTCTGTCTGTGTGTCTGTTTCACTAGAAGGAGATGCTTGAGACTTCAAATTTTCAGGGTATCTTAAGGTTCACACCTAGAAAACGAAACGCCTACGGCAAATCCTGGCAACCACCCCTTAAGGTATAAAATGGGGTATCAAAGAGAATGGGGTAGGTCAAAAAAGTCAGAAAAAAATATGTTTTTATGATCTCCTAAGGAGTAACTCGTCAGAGTAGAGTGCTTAGGGTTAAAATTGCGTCCGTTTGGCTCAATCTCTAACCGTTAAGGCGCTGGAGGGTCTTTTTTTGACGAAAATAAGCTTAAAATTGCTGTAGTGAACAATAAGTTGTAGAAGAAGGTCCAAAACCGCAAAAGAGGTAAGAAACTCCCTCCGCCCCATCCCAAAGAACGTTTCCTAAGCAGAAGGGTGGGTTGTAGTCGCGGTGCACACTTCAAAAAGTCTAGTCACCAGTGGTATATTACCTTGATAGAGAAAGAGTAGCTGCTTGGACGATTAAGCGGAAGAAGCCGATGAAGTAGAGAAACTGTAACGTAGTGGAAAGTCTTAAACGCAGGGATAACAAAGGAATAAAATAAAGTATAATGTCTTTCTTCAAAAAATGAGGTAATTGGCTGAGCGATTAGCGAAGCCCATAACTCCACTGACCGGAAAAGTTTCATTCTGTTTGTCGTGTTTGTTTGTCTGTCTGTATGCACGATAACTCGAGAAGGAATTGAGATAGCGATCTGGGAATTTCAGGGTCGATTTATTTCGTCCGTTTTGCTCTATCTTGTACCTTTCGGGTGCTAGGGGGCATTTCTTAACAAAAATGAGGTGAAAATGAAGAAATAGTCTATTAAATCGTAAAAAAAATACTTAACATCCACAAATTGTATATACACTTCTGTTATCTCGTCTCGGGTGTCAGCGCCGCAGGCCTGGCTATATGTGCGCCAGGCGCGTCGCAGCGCAACAGTGTTTCGTGAGATATCGCGAAGCCTGTTACGCGAGATGTGGTCTGGCGTACATATAGCTAGTTTTAAATAAGAACTGTTTTTGTTCGTTAACTAAGTGCTTTTCCATAGTCGCAGACAAAAAAATCTACGGACGTTCTAGTCTGATTTGAGAACTTGCACAGACCCATAATTAGCTTTTTCTATTTCCATCTTCAGAATCAGATATGTGACATCGAAACAACCGTAAACTAAACGAATTAAGACAAGTTAGACCTTAATCGAGTACTTATCTCCCAAAATGTGCAGGGCGTGGACGAGGCCAGACCCACGGTTAGCTAAGCCAAACAACCAGAACCACCAAAGCCGGAAAACGTTTTGCATCGAAACAATCAAAAACAAACCAAAAAAAAGCTGAAACATGCACGTTTTACATCTGCTGTGCAATGCATCATCAGGTTGAGACTTTGCCGGGACCCATTAGTCCCCGAACCACATAACTTTATTTCAAGAGTAAGGGTTCATTTAACATAAAAACAAACAAAAACTAACAAAATGAAACATTTTGACAAGTTTGGGGCTTTACAGGACCCATAGGTGCCAAAGTAAAAATGTGAATCCGTGTAACTACCCACAAAAAATTTCAAATGTTTGTTTTGAGAAAAAGCTGGTCTCCAGAGACAAAAGAATCAGAAACATAACTCTACTAGTCTCAAGTAGTTGGCTGAGCGATAGCGAACTGATGATCAAAAAGTTTCGCGTCTGTTTGTCTGTATGTGTGTGTGTGTGTGTGTTTGTCTGTACGCACGATAACTCGAGAACGAATTGAGCTAGCGATCTGGGATTTTCAGGGTCGTTTTGTATCATAAAAAGACAGATCGAGTTCGAAGATGAGCACTCTAGCTCAAAAATTGGATTTAAAAAAAATTAAAAACCACAGGTCTCCAAAATGATAGTTTTTAAAAATATTTTTTTAATGTTTTCTAAGGGGAAACTCATCAAAGAAGAGCCCTATGGGCGAAAATTTCGTCCGTTTTGCTCTATCTTTAGCCATTTAGGCGCCACACGGAGTTTTAGACGAAAACAAGCGAAAAAATGTACAACCATGCATGCTTAGTCGAAGTGACGGGACGTTGACGGGCCGGAGGCCCGTATCTTTGTGTTCATTTTTGCGCTACCCGATTTGGGTGTCAGCGCCGCGGCGGAGGCCTAAGTAGATGTATGCCAGGCGCGTCGCAGAGCAACAGTGTTTCGTGAGAAATCGCGTAGCCTGTTAACGCGAGACGTGGTCTGGCGTGCACCTATCTAGTAAAGATCACATATTTTCTCATGTCAAAATAACTTTGCCAATAAGGGGGCCTGAGTTCTTCTTCTAACATTGACAATTATGTTTTTTCGCTGAGCGATAGCGAAGCCTATTACTCCAGTGATGATCAAAAAGTTTCGTGTCTGTGTGTTTGTCTGTCTGTACGCACGATAACTCGAGAACGGTTTGAGCTAGGAGGCTCAAATTTTTACTGTAACTTTGTATCTTTAGAGCAAGAACTGCATTGCTCTAGCTCAAAAATTGACGAGTTTAAAAAATCAAAATCAAAAAGCGAAAACTTACTTTGAAAAATCCTTCTTTTTACATCTTTCTAAGAGGTAACTCGTCAAAGTAGAGTCCTTTGGACAGAAATTTTGCGCGTTTGGCTCTATCTCTGACCGTTTGGGCGCCAGAGGGCGTTTTTCACACGAAAATGCCCCCAAAACATTTTAATGGTAACTCTCAGATATTTGATGGTGTCCGGTGGAGTAACTAATCAAATTGAAACCTCGAGGAACAAAATTAGTGACTTTTCGGGCCGAAGGCCTATTTACGACTGTGCCCTTTGCCCGACTCGGGTGTCAGCGCCGCAGGCCTAGGTAGATGTATGCCAGGCGCGTCGCAGCGTAACAGTGTTTCGTGAGATATCGCGAAGCCTGTTACGCGAGACGTAGTCTGGCGTACATCTACCTAGTATGTTTCTTGTTTGCAGTTATCCGTGATTGGCTGAGCGATTAGCAAAGCCCATTACTCCACTGACCGGATAAGTTTCCTTCTGTTTGTCTGTCTGTACGCACGTTAACTCGAGAAGGAATTGAGATAGCGATCTGGGATTTTCAGGGTAGTTTTGTATCATAAAAAGACAGATCGAGTTCGAAGATGAGCATTCCAGCTCAAAAATCGGTTTTTAAATGAATCAAAAACCACAGGTAGCAAAATACTATTTTTCAATTATTTTTTTTATGGGCTCCTAAGGGGTAACTCGTTAAAAAAGAATTCTGTGGGCGAAAATTTCGTCTGCTTTGCTTATTCTTGCACCGTTTTGGTGCTATGGGCCATTATTGGCGAAAAGAAAGTGAACAAGCAGGCCCACCCTTCCGCCAAACGAAGTTGCCAGCT
>NW_026267333.1:246145-249078 GCF_000697945.3 Frankliniella occidentalis | reverse complement strand
GCCAAATGAGCCTGCCCTCAGGCACTTCAACTCTAAGAAGTCCGCATGTGACTGGAGAACTTCTCTCCCCTCAACCTCACGTGCAGGTAATATGCAAACAAATTCTTAATTTTTTCCTTTAGGTTACTTGTATTGACAGCAGTTTAACCTCTTATCCGTCATTCACAGGTTTCGGGGATGATGACAACACTCCTGCTTCAACAAGGAGGAAACCTGGACGCCCTAAGGGCTCTAAAAACAAAGTACCCGTAGACTCATCTGACTCAGGTAAGGTAATTGATGAATTTTCGCCTTTGTCTTTTCTCTTGATTTAAATAATAATTTGTGTTCTCTTTTTTACAGAAGATGAAAAGATGACCAAGACCTTGAACTCTTCAGATGAAGCAGCTGAGCTTAGGCAGTCCAAAAGTAAGCGGTTCAAGTCCAAACCACTTGTGCCTCAAAACTGGAAGGAACTACCATCTACTTCAAGTGCTGGTACAATTTCTTAGTTTTATTCTTTGATCACTATTTGATTTTGGCACTTTAACCTAAACCTTTATTTTTATTGGCAGGTTTTGGGAAGGAGAACAAGCCTCCTGTCAACAAAAGGAGGCCGGGACGGCCAAAGGGGTCGAAGAATAAATGTACTAAGGTAGCTCCTGAATCTTGTGCTTCAGGTTTGTTCTTCGGGATTCTTTACTAGATGTTCTTGTTTTTGTTTCCTGTTATAATTTTATTTTAATTCCAGAGACTGGAGGACTATCCTGCCATATATGCAGAGAAGGTCAAGAGGGAGGAGCATATTGTATAACTGACTGTGGCCATCTCTTTCATAAGAAGTGCCTTGACAGGTGGATCGCTACATCTAGCCAGAAATACAGAACCTTGAAGACTTGTCCTTACTGTGGCGGGAATTTTCAGGACAGTATACCATTTTTTGGTTAGAAATTGTTTCTTCAGTGTTTTGTGTCACCTGTTTTGTAAATATTTTCTATAGCACTTGTTATGTGCTCATGTACATATTTTGCCTAGGCTTGACTAGTTAGTGATTACCCTCCACTACGCTTGACTGTAAATACTCTATGTAATCTCTCATTGTTTCTTTGAAATGTTTTCCTAAGTTTTTGCAACTTAAAATGATTTATTGAATTGACTGACCCTTGTTTTAATTATGAAGCACTGCAAAAACTTTGTATATTTAGTTTGAATTAATAAAAGCCTTCCACATGTAGATTATGCTTTCAATTATTTCAGTTAATTACACTTTGTCTTTGTAACAGGAAAGTTACTTGTAACATTTTACACCAGGGCTTTTAGTTGATAAAATAGGTTTGTTAAAATGATTGCATCAAGGCAGTATGGTTCCATGTTTAGTGCCTTCAAAATGCTATGGCTTGAACTTCAGCTCCTCTTCCACTTCAACTGTGTATTTTACTGAATTTTTTTCATACATCACTTGCTTTGATACAATGTACCTTTGCTCTGTAACTGTTACTGTTAAACGTTTTATTCATTAGTTATGGAAGCCCTTTCTATTTCTAAGGTTTTGAAAAATTAAACTGACTAACCCTTTCAATTGATTCTTTTCTTTGGTTGGTTCCTCTACCTCTCATAACAATTGACAATGCTCTTGCTTGTTTCAAGAAGCCCATTTGCCGATCATACTGGTATGCTCCACCCCAACACAACCGTGCTGTCTTATTCAATAAGCACATGAAGTATGACTATGGAGAACAGCAAGTTTCTGATACATCTTTTTAATGGCAGCCGTACATTATATAGTGGGATAATTTCACAAAGACTGTAAGAGGAAGAGTTGGTGCTAAAAAAAGGCTCAAATTATTTTCTCATTTGGTTTCTCAAAAAATTAAGCTTTGTATGGCTATTGAGTGTGTGTGAAATGCAATAAGAAAGATAGCTTAAGGGCCAAATTGACTATGTTCTAGTGTTTTGTCTTCAATTCATGTGTGAAAGCAACCAAAATTGTGAGTGATTGGTGTCTGCCTCTCAAGTGCAGAGATTTACATGCTAGAAATATTAGTGGCTATCTGCTTGTAGCAATAGACAATTGGTGTGCACCACCAATTACTCACCTCTATTTTTTTCTTATGTTGGTGACGGCTAAACAACCAATGAAGATTATTCTCAAGTGCGATGTGATCCTATCTAAACCAAGTTGACATGCATGCAGTTTTACTTGACGTACTTTTTCGATTCTTTTGAAAATCGGAATGCCTGTCACTTGTTGTGAAGAACGAAGGACATTTCAAAAATGAGGTGTATTTACTTTTGTCAAATAAGCATTTTATTGACCTTTAAAAAGCTTCAATATGTTGTCCAGGAGACTGACGTGGACTAGCACCTGATGATTAAGGGCCATAGGAGGCACTGCCATAGGTTTCTGCAGAAATCAAACAGAACAAGAGGTTTTTAAGCATACAATCAAAGTAAGAAAGCACCACAGTGCATAACAAATAAGCAGCGCTTTCAACTCACTACTTACCACGCACAGCCAGTAAGTCATCAAAACCAAGGACAAGGTGGAAACCAGACCTGAAAATATTTTTAATTGACTCTTCTCAATGAATGAAATGAAAGGACAGCAGAACTGCTGTATGTATAGCCTAGGCATATAGCTCAATGTAAGAATGGTCAAACAAGCAAATCTATAAAAAGTGACTGAAGTGAAGTGTAATTACCATTTCGAGGAGGAAACGAGTAATGTAGCATGTTAGCGTAGGACGATGATAATAATATAAAAATATTATAATATTGTGTTTAAACATCTATCACAGGCAAGACGGTGCTTTTGCTTCTGCTGCTGTTGTTTTCTTCTTTAAAAATTCGTATTCCGACGAAAGAGCGCGCGAACCACCCGAACGCACCATCGGGCACGGTATGAAAAATTTCTCGGGCCTCTCTGATAGCTAAAATAATATTTAATATTATTT
>NW_026267333.1:244506-245585 GCF_000697945.3 Frankliniella occidentalis | reverse complement strand
GGTGACCTGAAAGAGGGTGGTAGGGGGTGAAGCGCCTTCGTCAGCGACGATAGGCAAACATGCCTGCATTTCTGCATGTAGTACCGGGTGTTCCGATGCCTGCGACCAGGGTTGGCATAGAGTATTACATTAAATTTTAACTTTTTGCCGCTGAAAGTGCAAAAATTTTGATGTCTAAATAATTTAGCACCACGGGCTAAATTATTTTCGCTATCCCATTTCGCCCCCTTAGGGCAAACTTAAATGAAAATAAATTTAGCACCGTGCAAAATCGCATGGGAATTTTAATTTTTGCCCTCAAGTAAGGGTTATATTTTTGCACAGTGTGCAAAGTTTAGCACAATAAAGCAGTGTCTCGGTCATTCGGTCACTGCACTGTTGCCACATCGGCAGGCATGGTTGACAGAGCGCACAAGCTCACAGAAGGTGAAGACTGCTGCCGCCAGCCCTCCGGAGAGGAAAGAGAGAGGGTGGAGGAAGGGGGGGGGGGGGGCTGTTTAATAAAGTTGGTGAAGGGTAGGTCTTAGCGATTTTTTCACTTAACTAGACCCCCACAAAGTCACCCCCTACGAACTCAACGGTACTATCCATGAGGTTGTGCGACGCTGCGTTCAGGCTGTAGGGCATATGTGAAGAAAAAAAATCCAAGATGGCGGAGGACGTTTTTTGGCATGTCTCATTTGTTCTCTATTTATTTGATATCTGAGTGAAGTTTTTGGGTTGGGATTTCACCGCATTGGTCGCTGGACACTCCTAGTACATATTCTGTACTGTTGCCTTGTTGGCGTTAGTTATAGCCTAGCACAAAGTAGCACCCAGATTAACATGTGCACTGCAACAAATTAGAGTCTGATACAGAACGATCTACAGCGTTACTGTAGATGCCGCTCTTAGTCACTGCACCTAGGGTACAGAGCGCGTAGTACAGTGTTGCTGTAGCACCGGAAAGCCCAGTATTTACACGGTACAGTGTACGAATACGGCTCCACTGTAGACAGTTTTGTCCGCGCTTTTGCCTTACAGTGGTCCTGTACATTGCTCCCTGTACCAAATTTCAACCATTAAAACTACATCGATGC
>NW_026267333.1:243841-244456 GCF_000697945.3 Frankliniella occidentalis | reverse complement strand
GGCGATGGTCGGGCCTGCGGCCCGACCATTTCTGTCACGCGATTTGCTGTAGAACATAATCAAATGATGTAACGGGCCTTCGGCCCGCAAAGCCCATCGTCCTTAAAATTTGCCCCGTAGAAACAAAAAAGGGATGTCACGGTGAAACACCGCGACTACAACCCACCCTTCTGCTGAGGAAACGTTTTTTGGGGTGGGGGGCCTGGTGGGCCTGTCTGGTGGGCCTTCTTTTAAATTTAATTGTTCACTACAGCTATTTTTAACTTATTTTCGTCAAACAAGGCCCTCTAGCGCCTAAACGGTTAGAGATAGAGCCAAACGGACGAAATTTTTGCTCGAAGGGCTTTGCTGTGACAAGTTACCTCTTAGGAGACCATCCAATATTTTCGGAAATTAATAAATTTATTCTTGGGCCACTTTTGTTAGAGAAATTCCCTCTAGCGCCCAAACGGTAGAAGATAAAGCAAAACGGACGAAATTTTCGCCCAGAGGGCTCTACTTTTGCAAGTTACCCCTGAGGGGACCATCTAATATTTTCTAAAATATGTTTATTTTTGGGCCACTTTCTTGATAGAAACTCCCTCTAGCGCCCAAACGGTGAGAGATAGAGCAAAA
>NW_026267333.1:240863-243686 GCF_000697945.3 Frankliniella occidentalis | reverse complement strand
ACAGACAGACACACACACACGAGGTCGTTTGCATAAGCCCGCTGAATAGCTTTTTCGAAGCAGAAGGGCGGCTAAAAAGACAAAAGGGTGTGTTAAATCGTAAAAAGGGCTTCATGTCACAGGATTTTTAGGAGAGTAATACCTAAACTACACATTAGGGGTCGTACCACACCCTCTTTTGGGATTAAGGGTCCCGAAATTATATAGTATCACTAAAACATTGATCTTAACACAACAATCTGTCAAAATTCGAACTTTTAACGAAAACCTTTATTGACCAGAAGTAGTTTCCTGTCCCTAATTTGAGGGTAATCAGACCCCGACAAATGGTTCGAGTATGTCAAATTAGGGCTCTGTTCCCCCATACCCTGTCCTTAACTCGCCTCGGGTGTCAGCTCCGCAGGCCTAGCTATATGTGCGTCAGGCGCGTCGCAGCGTAACAGTGTTTCGTGATATATCGCGAAGCCTGTTACGCGAGCCGTGGTCTGGCGTTCATATAGCTAGTATTTCAAAGGACGAACCACGTGGGTTCCACCTTCTACATCATGGCGCTCAAGCCTTCAATTACTACCGTGTCCTCTGTAGCATGCCTTGAATAATAAACTAGGTAGATGTACGCCAGACCACGTCTTGCGTAAAAGGCTTCGCGATATCTCACGACACAAATTTTACCCCCAGGATTTTATTTGGACGAGTTGCCCCATTACAGACCATCAAATATCTGAGAAACAACATTAAACTGATTTAGGGTCGTTCTCGTGTGGAAATCGCCCTCTGGCGGCTAAACGGTTAAAGATAGAGTCAAATGGGCAAAATTTTGGTCGTACGGGCTCTACTTTGACGAGTTACCTCTTAGAAGGCTGATAAAAGCAATATTTTGACAAATTAATATTTTAGGTTTTTCCCTTGTGATTTTTTTGACAGGTCAATTTTTAAGCAAGAGGGCTCAAAATCAGTACAGTATCGTGCGAACAGACAGAGAGACAGACAAACAAACAAAAAACAGACGCGAAACGTTTTGACCATCACTGGAGTAATAGGGTTCGCTGTAGCTCAGCCAATAATTTTCAAGCAATTCTTTTCTTGTGCGTGTATTTCCCAACATTTAATCTGTGACATGCTCCTTTACTGTTCTACATAACAGTTCTGAAGGTGAATTTATTTAAAAGATTAATGTAAAACATTTGAACCGTGTATTGAACTGAACTTTTGAGTTCATATGTAATTTCTGCTCACTTAGCACCACTTGTGTAGAAGGTTGTCATATCACTCAGCATTTGTGGTGATTTGAAAATCACAAATATTTGGTACAGAGACTCCTCAGCAGTTGTATAATAGGGCATTCCAATGAAGCGCGGAGCGGAAGCAAGAAGAAGAAGCAGGCCCGCCCTTCCGCCAAACGGAGTTGCCAGCTCCGCTTCGCTGCGCCGGCAACTCCGTTCGGCAGGGGCTGGGCCTGCTTGGCCTGCCGGCGGCGACGCTCGGGCCTGAGGCCCGACCGTTTTTGCTAAGTTTGCTGAAAAACATAATCAAATAGTATAGCGGGCCTTCGGCCCGCTAAAACCCGTCGTCATTAAAATTTGCCCCTTAGACGCATGAGAAAGGAATGTAACGGTGACGCACCGTGACTACAACCCACCCTTCTGCTTAGATAAACTTCTTTTTTTAAGGGGGGGGGGGCCTTCCCGTACAACGAAATGTTCACTACAGCAATTTTCAGCTTATTTTCGTAAAAAAAAGACCCTCCAGCGCCCAAACGGTAAGAGACAGAGCCAAACGGACAAAATTGTAGTCCTAAGGGTTCTACTTTGACGAGTTACCCCTTAGGAGATCATTAGAAAACATATTGTTTAGCAGATAGGAGATGATACTTCCAGTATCACTGCTTGTACAACATCTATATGGGTAGCGTTCACGATGGCAAAGGTCCACTATTATCAACAATAATTCAACATCACCCTTTTAAATAATATTATTTTTGGGAGGAGAGGGGTCAGATGGGTAGCGCTGACGATGGTCACTGAGGCCCAGTATTCTCAACAATACCGAGCCGAGGCTTGTCAACAATACTGGGCCATAATCCTTTCAAATAATATTATTAGGAGAAGCGGGGTCAGATGGGTAGCGTTGACGATGGTCACCAATGACCACATCGTGGTCACCAACCAGCATGGCCCAGTATTGTCAACAATACTGAGCCATTGCTCTATTTAAATATTTTTATTAATATTAGGAGGAGCGGGGCAAGGTGGGTAGCGTTGACAGTGGTCACAATGACATTTTACATATACACACTTTAAATGATGCTTGTTATTTAATTTAAGGAAAAACACGATGTAGTTAATACGGTGTAGGCTCTCCGGCCGGTAGCGGGCTAAAAGACGGCCGCGGAAAGACGGCACATTCGTAGTTCCAGAAGAGCCGCCAGTGGCGCTGGCGTCGACCCATGCCTGGCGAGGGGAGGCGGGAGGGGGCGGGAGCGGTGCCCCGCTCGTCTCGTCCCTTCTCCCCTCGCCCGGCATCAGTCGACGCCAGCGCCACTGGCGGCTCTTCTGGAACTACGAATGTGCCGTCTTTCCGCGGCCCCCTCGGACAGCTCAGTGCCGACACCGTATTAACTACATCGTGAGGAAAAATATGTGACGCAAGTAAAGTTCAAAATTTTTAATTGCAATTTTACAATACATTTCATTTAAAATGTTTCTGAATTTGTAAATGGCTTTCCGTAAATTTCTACAACAGGGTTGCCACGCGTCAGGATAATCATGATAATCAGGATTTTGTCAGGATTTTCAAAAGTTGTCAGGATAATCAGGATAATGT
>NW_026267333.1:230156-231643 GCF_000697945.3 Frankliniella occidentalis | reverse complement strand
CGTCTGTAACAAGAGAGGCCACACTGCTGAAAACTGCTGGTTTGGTGCTGCTGGTAATGGCAGTGGTAGTGGCAACTACCAGTCAAGACCTCACTCTTACCCAATGTATCCGCCACAGTTTTACCATGCTGGTATGTCGTGGCAGAACCAGTGGGGAAACCAGTGGCCCCAGCAACAACAACAACCTAATCAGCAACAGAATGCCAGTCATCAACAGCAACAGCAAAATAACAGCAAACACAACAACAACCAGGGAAACTAACAACTGCTGTCCCTGAGGTGGTCAAGTCGGCAGCTACAGTACACAGTGCAAAATCTCAGCCAGACCACGCGAACCACAACTTATCTGATTTTGACCAGTTCCCGACACCTGGAAGCCCAATGGTTACATGGTCACTAAATGTCACAGATACTGGAGCAGTTATTACTGTAGTTAAGAGAGGACACTTACCTGGACCTACACCCAAGCAAGCCAAAGCTCGTCTAAAAGGCGTCACAGAAGGCACGGGCAAGTTGTATGGTCCAAGGTTAGTCACTTTCACCTACGGTGACATTGAAGTACAGTTTCCTGTGTACGAAAGTGACATAGAAGATGACTGCCTGATTGGAAACGACTTCATTCATTACTTTGGAATAGGCATTGAAAGCTCTGAGGGATATGTTACGTTCAGAAGAACTTCACCAAGTAATTACCTTCCAAGTCCGGTTCAAATCCCTTGCGAGATGGTCCATACTCCAAGTGTGGGTAGGTTCCACTCTGGATGTGTGTACTTTGTCGCTCGGGCAAGCCGCACTCTGAATCTGTCTCCATTAGCAGATATTGCAGTAGTTACAGAACTGGAAACTGATACTCAGTTCCCTAAAGTTCAGATTGAAGATCAGCTAAAAACAAAAGAAAGAAAAAGTGGTTCCAGTGTGCACACTATAAAACAAATAAATATAAAAGGTTCCACAAATGCTGACAATAACACTGATAGCCTGCTAATGTCTCCAGAAGAAGAGGATAGGTTACATAAAGTTCAACTTGGCCTGATGACTCAACCATTACCTCATAATCCAGGACCAAAGCCTTCTCAACTCCATCCAAGTGTGTTAACAATGTCTGGAGTAGTGCCTTGTGTGAAAGCACCAATGGAAGTCACACTTCAAAATGCCAGTGACACACCCATCAAAATTCCAAAGTATACAATTTTGGCTGAAGTCTATCTCCTAAATTCAACCGAGTATGAAATTCAAGAAGAGTCCAGCTCTACTGAAGTTCCAGTTCAAGCTGCAGTAGTCCAGCCCCAAAATTCACAGTCATACAGTTCATCCAATCCCAGTTCTCTTGATGTTGATTTTGATCCGGTTCCTAGAAAAGAAGCAATGCCATCTAGCCAACCTTTACCACCAGATTTACATGATTTAGTCAAGAGGTGCAAAAACCTTACCACAAATCAAGAGGCTCAAGTTTCAGACCTTTTGCGGAAACATCATGATGTCTTTGC
>NW_026267333.1:225279-230106 GCF_000697945.3 Frankliniella occidentalis | reverse complement strand
CACGAGGTCGTTTGCATAAGCCCGCTGGATAGCTTTTTCAAAGCAGAAGGGCGGGCTAAAAAATGCGCATCAAGCAGGCCCGCCCTTCCGCCAAACGAAGTTGCCAGCTTCGCTTTGCTGCGCCGGCAACTCCGTTCGGCAGGGGCCGGGCCTGCTTGGGCTGCCGGCGGCGATGGTCGGGCCTGCGGCCCGACCATTTCTGTCACGCGATTTGGTGAAGAACATAATCAAATGATGTAACAGGCCTTCGGCCCGCAAAGCCCGTCGTCCTTAAAATTTGCCCCGTAGACACGAGAAAGGGATGTAACGGTGAAGCACCGCGACTACAACCCACCCTTCTGCTTAGAAAACGTTTACTGGGGTGGGGGATGGGAGATTTTTTTTCCTATTTTTCGGTTTTGGGCCTTCTCCTACAACTTGTTGTTCACTACAGCAATTTTAAGCATATTTTCGTCAAAAAAGACCCTCCAGCGCCTAAACGGTTAGAGCCAAACAGACGAAATTTTCGCCCAAAGGGCTCTATTTTGACGAGTTACCCTTCATGAGATCATACAAAAAATATTTTTTTATGACTTTTTTGATCTACCCTATTTTCTTTGATACCCCCTTTCAGCTCTTTAGGGGTGGTTGCCAGGATTTGCCGTAGGCGTTTCGTTCTCTAGGAGTGGAGCTTAAGATACCCTGAAAATTTCAAGTCTCTAGCACATCTCCTTCTAGTGGAACAGACAGACACACACACACGAGGTCGTTTGCATAAGCCCGCTGAAAAGCTTTTTCAAAGCAGAAGGGCGGGCTAAAAAGAGCAAAAATGCAGATTGTTTTGTATTTAATGAGTGCGTTAAGAAGTTTGGCCGCTTTTAACTCTTGCTCCTCATCCGACATACCCGCGGTTAAACGTCTTCCTCCTGCCGAATTTGGATGCAGCAACTCAGAAAACCTTGCGCAGACGATTTGGTCGCTTTGTCATATGTGGCGGGATAGCTTATCGTCACGTTCACTTCCACAAGTTCAGCTGGCAGCGCATTCATTGTGCAAGTGTGACGAGACGCGCTCATTGCCAGGTCTTGTCGATGTTGATGAATGAGCGCGCTGTGTTTGAAGTTCAGCTGGGCTCAGGAGGCAACCACTGCCTTGGCTGCTATTGCTGGTCGTGCCGCTCCTGCTGCCACTTCTGCTACTTGCTACTGCTGCTCCTGTGCTACTGCTGCTGGTCCTGCTGCCACTTCTGATGATGCTGCTCCTGTGCTACTGCTGCTACTGCTGCTACTGCTGATGCTGCTCCTGTGCTACTGCTGCTACTGCTGCTAGTCCAGCTGGTCCTGCTGCTACTGCTGCTACTGCTGCTCCTGCTGATGCTGCTCCTGTGCTACTGCTGCTAGTCCAGCTGGTCCTGCTGCGCCTACTGCTGCTGATGCTCGACTTGGTAATGATCGTCGTTTATTTGGCAACTTCCTCCCTCATAGCGGCAACGCAGCGGAGCGGGCCAGCGCCGCGCGCCTACCGCAGACTAGCAGCGGATGCCGGCGCTCAAAACTAAATTGAAAGCAAACCTCTCGCTGCGCTGCTAACGACACTAGTGCCCGGCCCGAGGCCCGGTCGGCAGTGAAGACATACTCGACTGACCTGTAAGCTTGGGGAGGTGCGGCTGTTTCTGGAGCCACTCCCGGCCTAACAGGCTTCGCGATATCTCACGAAACAGTGTTAGTGGCATACATCTACCTAGGCCTGTGGCGCTGACACCCGAGTCGGGCAAAAGGCAGAGTCATAGATAGGCCTTCGGCTCCAAAGGACACAAATTTTACCCCCAGGACTTTATTTTGACGAGTTGCCCCACCAGAGTCCATCAAATGTCTTAGAAACAACATTATTAATATTAAAAGGGGTCATTTTTAAGTGGAAATCGCCCTCTGGCGCCTCAACGGTTAGAGATAGAGCCAAACGGCCCAAAGGGCTCTACTTTGATGAGTTACCCGTTAGAAAGCATTAAAAAAATATTTTTAAAAAATGTCATTTTGGGGACCTGTGGTTTTTGTTTTTATCCAATTCTTGAGCTAGAATGCTCTTCTTCGGACTTGATCTGTCTTTTCATGACACAAAACGACCCTAATTCCCAGGTCGCTAGCTCAATTCGTTCTCGAGTTATCGTGCGCACAGACAAATAGACACACAGACAGATAGACGCGAAACTTTTTGATCATCACTGGAGTAGTAGGCTGCGCTATCGCTCAGCCAACAATATCAAAATGGTACGGCCTACATTTAATTTAAATTTTTTGGGTACGTTTTGGTGATTAAATGTTACTGTTTCAGGTCTATTGTTCTACACCTTCTTCACTTCTCTAACTCTATTCGTTCTCGAGCCATCGTGCAGACAGACAGACCTAATAAGTTTTTTCCCGGCCTGACGAGGTTATAGGCGTCGCTAATCGCTGGGCTAACAATCCTGTGACATGAAGCCTTTTTTTACGATTTAATAGATCATTTTGTCTCTTTTTCACGTTCTTTCCGCCAATAAATGCCCGATTAGCACCGAAACGGTACAAGATAGAGCAAAACAGACGAAATTTTCGTTCGTAGGGTTCCACTTTCACGAATTATCCCTCAGGAGCCCACAACTATATTTTTGAAAAAAAATTGCGACCTGTGGGTTTTGATTTCTTTTAAAGTCAATTTCTGAGCCAGAATGCTCATCTTCGAACTCGATCTGTCTTTTTATGATACAAAACAGACAAACAGAATGAAACTTTTCAGGTCAGTGGATTAATGAGCTTCGCTAATCGCTCAGCCAATGACTTAAGTACAGATTTGTTGAATAATTTATTACAAAAGTGAACTAGAAAAGTGGCCAAAAGTAGCCCAGCACAAGGGCATAATAGAACCAATTCGAACTCAGAAGTAGAGTATCGCAAAACAGGCAAATAATACATAGAGCATAACCACTCAAACACAAATAAAAGTCATACTGCAAGAACACCTAATCCAGGCAATAGAGCCAAACCTAAATGGAGCACAATAAACAGTGCAAAAGACAAAGACACAATCACAGTTTAATATCAAAGTGATATCAAATGCAGTATGAAATCCAGTATCCAGTATCCTTTTCATTAGGGTAAAGAAGGTCAACACGTTGAGATGCAAAATGAAATTGACAGTAAAAGTCCACATTGACCGCACCATCTTGAAGAAATAAAGAATGCGTATTTGCAATCCTTGACAGTTTTAAAACGTCAGAACTAGAGTGAAGAAAACAATTAAAATCTAAGATAGAGGAATAGACCATTGTCACGGCCTGTGACATTCGCGCCGGACAAATAGGCAACCCACCTGCCCGCCTCCCGTCGCGTCACTCCTTCCAGCGCCCGGCCTCCGCGCCAGCGACACCAGCGCTAGCGTGCGAGCGGTGGCCGGCGCGAGAAACAAGAGTCAGTCTTGCCCAGGCAGAGCAGCCGGACGGTCGCTCTCTCGCTACGCGCGCCGCCTCTCGCCGCTACATTTTCCAGCAAGTTAAACTTCTGTGATTCTGCTGCTCCGTGCCATTTTCACCATGGTTTCACCTCTGCCCGCAAGGTGTGTGTCGGCGTCCACGGTTTTCAAGGTATTTTCTCTCCAACAACACCAAATTAACCTGTGTTGTTGCGCCACAGGGCAACGTGTTCCGGGCGGCTAGCCAGCGCCATGATGGGCTAGGCTCTCCTCTGCGCCCTTGTCCTCCTGAGACCGACGCCGACGCCACCAACATGAACTTCATCACCTCATCATCCTCGTCAACATCACCGCCACCAGCACGGCCACGCCGACGACCCGGGTGGGCTGCTGCCCTCCCCAGCCTCCTTCCATCCGGCCGACCTGTGACGTGCCGTGCCTGGCATGAGTTCAGGCCAGCTGAGTGTGTGTGTGTGTGTTGTGCCAGTGCTTCGCACAAATTCTACGTACACTGTGAGACGTATGCGCCGTGTACGTCCGTTATGTGACGTCTCAGTGCAAGAATATTTCCTCGTTTCCGGTGGGAGGTGCCGCCCGCGGAACGATTCTTGTTCTTCTTCCTGCCCGGGTTGATGTCTGCTGCTTGTCAACCCGGTACCGGTGAGTGCACTCTCTCTTAAATCCTTGGGCCCAGGGTACTTGTTATTCTATGTTGTACTATATATGTACTCGAATGACTTGTCATTGTAGACAGGAAATGTGCTTTTCTGTCTGTTTCCGGTTTACCGGTGTACTCTGTTTATAGAGTTTGTTTTGTGATTCTCTTGGGAATGCCCCTCAATACAATTGTTAACCCTTGTGTATGGGTTAAATTACTATCATTAGTGTTCACTATTGATTGGTGTGTGAATTGTATGTGAGTGGTTTTACATAACCCTTGTTTTTGAATCATTGTTTGAGCTGTTTATAGCCATATATTTTGTAATGTGTATTAATACGCCTTGCGCGTTGTTTTCCTTTGTGTGCAATGTTTATTGATATTGCTCAATGTTTTGCACTAACTTTGCCCCACAAATCAATATTTAAATTTTTATTCTTTAGCATTGTTTATTCCTGTTTAAAATGCTATAACTTGCAACATTCCCAACCTTCAGTTTATCATAACTGCTTTGTTTAAATAACTCCCTCACCCTGCGTTACTTTTTATTGTAGTGGTAGGTACTGTACTATTTTGCTCAAATAGTTTTGTTGGTGAAAATTCTTCCATCTTATAATTCACATAGTGGATTTTCATTTGTTGTATGCTTTCTGTTATGAAGTTGGTATCTCTGATACACTTGTTACCCTCTCCCTAACTCCGCGCATGCGCATGTACTTCGTTAGCACCATAGCTACGATCCATGA
>NW_026267333.1:216513-221349 GCF_000697945.3 Frankliniella occidentalis | reverse complement strand
AGTGGAGCATTTTCATCATTACCTTGCTGGTGCCCCTTTCGAAGTCAAAACGGATCATGCAGCCTTGCAGTGGCTTCGCAATTTTAAGAACCCTTCAGGACTTCTTGCCAGATGGATCAGCAGGTTAGCTCCTTACAGCTTCACAATCTCCTACATTAAAGGTGTTGATAATGTCGAAGCTGATGCCATGTCAAGAAGACCTAATCGTCCTTGTTCCAGTGACTGCAAGAAATGTACAAAATTGGAAATGCAAGATAAACTTCTCACTCCAGAAACATTGTCAGTGTATTGGGTTTCCATTGCACCCAATCCTGATTTCACACCTGTTCAAATTAAGAAAGATCAACTTTTGGACCAAGAATTAATGCCTATTATTCTAGGCCTACAAGATAAATTGAGACCCACCTTTCAAGATGTTGTTGGCTATGGCCCACGAACAAGATCTCTTTGGTTACAATTCAAGTCTCTTGTTTTGCACAATGGAGTTATGTATCGAAGACTCGAACACCCCAGTCTTGATCCAAACAAAGACAGTTTCCAACTTGTTCTTCCTTCTAGACATGTAGTGGACTCCATCAAGTCTTATCATGAAAATGCAGCAACAGGAAATCATTTTGGAGTAAGCAAAACTTTCACTGCTCTCCATAAGGTTTTTTATTGGCCTGGAATGTGGGAAGATGTTGCTTCATTTGTGTCAAAGTGTGAGAAATGTGCAAGATTTAAACATCACAAAAGGTCGAAAATTCCCTTACAAATTTTCAGAGAAGGTGTACTTCATGGCAAGTGGCACATTGACATCTGTGGTCCACTCCCTTTAACTGAAGAAAAGTACAAGTACATACTTGTTGCTGTGGAAGCCTTCTCTGGTTGGCCTTTTGCTATCCCCATCAAATCAAAATCTTCCGAAGAAATTGCTGAAGTCCTCATTCGTGATGTTTTCTCTGTGTTTGGAGCCCCACTTTCAATTCTTTCAGATCAAGAAAGGTGTTTCACATCTGCTGTCATTAACGACATTTACAATGTCTATGGAATCCAAAGTAGCACCATTTCCCTTGCACATCCACCTGCAAATGGAAAAGCTGAAAAATGGGTCAGAACGCTAAAAGAACATCTCAAAATGATGGTTTCCAAAGATCCAAAAAAAATGGCCTAAATACTTACCTCTCATCTGTCAAGCGTATCGCAACATCCCGCACACAGCAACAAAATTCTCTCCTTATGAGGTGATTTTTGGTGCTCCCATGCGGACGCCTCTAGACCTTCAAAGAGGTCTACCTCCAGTCAGCAATCCTGTAGAAATGTCAATTGAAAATTATCCATTCTGGCTACGTTCAACTCTTGAAGAAATTCACAGTTATGTAAGAGAGCATACTCAACATGCAGCTCAACGTATGAAGTCGTACTATGACTTACATGTGTCATTAGCCCCTTACAAGAATGGTGATCTAGTCTGGTTCTACCATCCAGTTCGGTCCAGAGGCAGATCTCCAAAGCTGGACAGTCCTTGGGAAGGGCCATACAGAATTACCCAAAATCATCAATGACACTGTAGCAGCTGTTAAGATGGTTCACGCTCCCAACACCCAACGCATAGTCCATCTTGACAAACTTGCAAGCTATGTTACACCCGCCTTGCCAATTCAAGCAGCTTGGCTAACTTTTGCTCAATCACCGTGGCAACAGTAAAAGTTTGTCAACTGGCCGTTTCGCCATGTCTGGAAACAAGAGTTTGAAGTCTAAATTTAAGTTTGATAAAGAAAAATTAACTTCAAGTATAAGACGGATAATTACCAAGTACCACAGCGAGAAGAAGCCTGCTGAACAATCTTCCAGCTCTACTTCCAAAGACGATGATCTTCGCCAGAAAATCGAAGGTTTGAGGTTAAACGCAGCGGCTCCAGACCTTCGCAACAAAATCGACGAAATCCACAAGACCGAAGACAACAAACCTGCAACAAAGACTGTGGTTAGAAGAGAGTGTACCATCATTCCTTCCAACAAAGTCACTCTGATTCGGATTCGTCCAAAGAAGCCGACTAACCTGTCCATGAAGCCGGCTACCGCCGTCCCTACATCTCCATCTTCGCTGGTTCGTCAAGATCCTCCTACTTTGAAAACTCCAATGAAGAGGAAACGGTGCAACCGTTGCCGAAAATAAGGGCACGTTAATCAGTCGTGTCCTCAAAATCCTAAGAACAAAATTTTAATTCCTCCACCACCAGAATTTATGTAATTTCCAGTACCAGTCAATTACCTGATCTGTACCTGATTTTCTCAAGTAGTACCTGCTTTCAATTGCTCAATTGTTCAAATTGTTCTGGACGAAATGTCCGTGTTCTTCAATAAAACATGAAATATGTGAACACATTTCTTTTAATAAGGGGAAGAAAGAACCGCCAAAACCTGCACTCTCCCAAAACTCGTTGAGCAATGAATGGCGACACTATTCTCAGAACGACCTGTCAATAACCATGGTCCAGAAACCAAACAAGCAGACGACCACTCAGCAGCCCAGCAGCGACAACAACAACCTTTTCCTGTCCTGTTTTCAACCAGTTCAACTGAGATGACACACTCCAAGCTTTCCCAAGTTCAAAAGTTAAGTGTGATAGTTAATTTTGAAGTGTTAAGTCTTGTTAGAAGTAAGCAGTCTTAAACTGCAGTGGTGTTATTAGGTCAGATAGTCAGGTTCTCTTTTGTCACCACAGGGCTAACCAATTTAAGTGTCAACCCTGCAAGTTTGAACAACATTTATGGATCAAAGATTCTCTTGCTTTCAGTTGATCGTCCTGTCCTTTTTTCAGTCCCTGTCACCTGAGGCCTTCAACTTTCCAACCCGTCAAGTCTAACTCGTTATTCTCGTCAACTTTTGTAGTAAATTACTGTGTCAGAAATGTTGCTGATCGGTCAGGTCAAACAGTCCTGTACCCAAGCCTAAAAAGGGACACTGCATTTCAGACACATGATTTATTCAAAGGAATATAATTGATAGTTCAAATGCGGCTGATTGGCTAGGTTGCCAAATTCCTAAGCCCTCGCCCAAAAGGGAACACTTCATTTGGACGACTCAATTATTTCAATCAATTTTCTGAATTTATTCATTTGGTAACAAGTGTCTTTTAAAAGAGGGAGTAATGTTATGAAGTTGGTATCTCTGATACACTTGTTACCCTCTCCCTAACTCCGCGCATGCGCATGTACTTCGTTAGCACCATAGCTACGTTCCATGACAACCCCTGTTGTATGATCAGTCTTGGAGAATACACCGTTGACTACAGACGTCCCTGTATTTCACTCTCCCGTCTCCTTACCCGCTCCGCTACACACACAATTCTACAACATTTCTCTTATATGCATTCATACTGTAGTACCCTGAAATTTGCAAAATATTAAGAATTATATTAAAAGTTTTCTGCATAACATTATAACTGCATTGTACTTAAATTTTTTTTTATTTAATTTACTTACTTGCATTCAACATCAAGAGTTGAGAAACGACACCCACGCTACCAAACCCTCAAGCCAATTTTGTAATAGACGGTTCCGGCAGTGCCCGTTTACAGAAGAATTAAGGAAATCACCACCGGAAACAGTTCTCAAATACAGGTTAAAACCAATGCAAATGAACCTTGACAGTCACAAGGGAGGAACTTGAGTTCATTTGCGTCGATCCGCACTGTCAAATAAGAAAAATAGGCGAAATAAAGTACTGGTTCCGGTGCCGAATTCCTTACTTCTTCACGAAACGCGCACAGCCGGAACCGTCTATTCTCCTCTTCGATACTGCAAAACCCTTACACCATTCCACCGAATGGGGAAGAAGAAAGAAAAGAATCAAAAAGTACCGGAAACAGTACCGAAAACCAGTATGTAGATCATTTGTGTACACCTCTATGGCACACCAACAAGTCCAGAATAATTATCTTGGCCAAGATAACTAGAAAAAGTGAACGATTTGATAGTTTATCAATACTGTTTCCGGTGGTTATTGATTCTTTTCTTTCTTCTTTCACAGTCGGTGGAATGGTCTATTGACTTGTCAAAGCCTCACAAGCGAATAGAAATACTTCACACACAACTATATTACAACGAAGGCGAGAAAGCAACTTCACAACTGACCTGACCTGCAGCTCCACATCTATTTCAGATGCACCATTCTTAAAATCATTTGTCCCTATCATCAGAACAACAGCTCGACTCTTCAACACATCTCTTCTCTCTTTGATGATTTTTTTCAGTTGTAATATGGTTTGGCCACTTGAGCAGAACTCCCCTGACAGCTGGTCGAAGTGGCAAGAAAAACTCTTGTAGAGTCGCAGAAGAATACTAACTGTCCCCAAGTGAAATCGGGTTCATGATGGAGAAGAGAAGAACTGCAGCCAAGTGAACCGGTGCGAACCAGAGCCCTGGAATGGACAGGCTGTTTCGGCGTGTCGTAGTCGAGCGTTGCGCTGGCGGTGTGCTGGGCTCTGTGCGCTACTGCCACATCCCCCCACTCCTGCATCTAGCCGCTCCGATACCGCCACTACCGGTAGCGCATCGGCTCAGCCCGAGCCAGACCGACCTGCTCTGCACCGGGCTCTGCCAGGCGTTGCCGTCTCTGCGCAGAGCCTGGCAAGAGCCGCAAGAGCCTAGCCCGGACGCGCGGCCTGCTCCGGCAAGCCCGGCCGCTGGCAGAGCCAGAGACAGAGCCCATCGCCTGCCCGATCGGGCGGGGAAAGAAGTGGGGGTGGGGGGGGTGCAGAAAGAGAGCAGGGTATGCCTTTACAATCCTGATGCAGTGCATCCAGCCCCCCCCCTTTTTAGCCCGCCCTTCTGCTTTGAAAAAGCTATTCA
>NW_026267333.1:213700-216463 GCF_000697945.3 Frankliniella occidentalis | reverse complement strand
CAGTCTTGGAGAATACACCGTTGACTACAGACGTCCCTGTATTTCACTCTCCCGTCTCCTTACCCGCTCCGCTACACACACAATTCTACAACATTTCTCTTATATGCATTCATACTGTAGTACCCTGAAATTTGCAAAATATTAAGAATTATATTAAAAGTTTTCTGCATAACATTATAACTGCATTGTACTTAAATTTTTTTTTATTTAATTTACTTACTTGCATTCAACATCAAGAGTTGAGAAACGACACCCACGCTACCAAACCCTCAAGCCAATTTTGTAATAGACGGTTCCGGCAGTGCCCGTTTACAGAAGAATTAAGGAAATCACCACCGGAAACAGTTCTCAAATACAGGTTAAAACCAATGCAAATGAACCTTGACAGTCACAAGGGAGGAACTTGAGTTCATTTGCGTCGATCCGCACTGTCAAATAAGAAAAATAGGCGAAATAAAGTACTGGTTCCGGTGCCGAATTCCTTACTTCTTCACGAAACGCGCACAGCCGGAACCGTCTATTCTCCTCTTCGATACTGCAAAACCCTTACACCATTCCACCGAATGGGGAAGAAGAAAGAAAAGAATCAAAAAGTACCGGAAACAGTACCGAAAACCAGTATGTAGATCATTTGTGTACACCTCTATGGCACACCAACAAGTCCAGAATAATTATCTTGGCCAAGATAACTAGAAAAAGTGAACGATTTGATAGTTTATCAATACTGTTTCCGGTGGTTATTGATTCTTTTCTTTCTTCTTTCACAGTCGGTGGAATGGTCTATTGACTTGTCAAAGCCTCACAAGCGAATAGAAATACTTCACACACAACTATATTACAACGAAGGCGAGAAAGCAACTTCACAACTGACCTGACCTGCAGCTCCACATCTATTTCAGATGCACCATTCTTAAAATCATTTGTCCCTATCATCAGAACAACAGCTCGACTCTTCAACACATCTCTTCTCTCTTTGATGATTTTTTTCAGTTGTAATATGGTTTGGCCACTTGAGCAGAACTCCCCTGACAGCTGGTCGAAGTGGCAAGAAAAACTCTTGTAGAGTCGCAGAAGAATACTAACTGTCCCCAAGTGAAATCGGGTTCATGATGGAGAAGAGAAGAACTGCAGCCAAGTGAACCGGTGCGAACCAGAGCCCTGGAATGGACAGGCTGTTTCGGCGTGTCGTAGTCGAGCGTTGCGCTGGCGGTGTGCTGGGCTCTGTGCGCTACTGCCACATCCCCCCACTCCTGCATCTAGCCGCTCCGATACCGCCACTACCGGTAGCGCATCGGCTCAGCCCGAGCCAGACCGACCTGCTCTGCACCGGGCTCTGCCAGGCGTTGCCGTCTCTGCGCAGAGCCTGGCAAGAGCCGCAAGAGCCTAGCCCGGACGCGCGGCCTGCTCCGGCAAGCCCGGCCGCTGGCAGAGCCAGAGACAGAGCCCATCGCCTGCCCGATCGGGCGGGGAAAGAAGTGGGGGTGGGGGGGGTGCAGAAAGAGAGCAGGGTATGCCTTTACAATCCTGATGCAGTGCATCCAGCCCCCCCCCTTTTTAGCCCGCCCTTCTGCTTTGAAAAAGCTATTCACGAGGGGGGGGGGGGCTCACTTCGAAAAATCATTGTACAGCCCCCAAAAAATCATTTAAAAAATAAAAAAAAAATAAAAAAAATCAAAATAAAAGCAAGTAAAAATTTGCAGAAAAATCCGAAAAATCGAGAACTAATGACCCAAAACTAAGAAAAATGGGCACAAAACAGGAAAATACACAAATTTTTTGTAAATGTAACTGATATTGTCTTTTTCACAGCTGAAAAATCAAAAGGAAAATCAAAATAAACAAATCAAAAATATCAAAAAAAAAAATAATCCAAAAATCATTATACACATTTTGTTAGAGTGAGCACCCCCTCGGCTATTCAGCGGGCTTATGCAAACGACCTCGTGTTTGCCTGTCTGTCTGTCCCACTAGAAGGAGATGTGCTAGAGACTTCAAATTTTCAGGGTACCTATCTTAAGGTTCACTCCTGGGTCATTCCATGCCAAACGTACCCCCCTTAAAAATTTTTTTGACAAAACTTAGTGGGAACGTTCCTTAAGTGGTCCGACGACCACCTGCAAGAGCGTTTCGGCCTTGCGCGACGGGTTGCCTACTTATAAGGGGTCAAAGTTTTCCGGGCAGTAGTCGGTATGAGAATGTACAGTAGAGGGCGCATAATTTGAATAAAAATGTATGTACAAATAGATGTAGCAGTAATATTTACAACACCTTCTCCTTCACGCGGTCCTTGTTGCTTGCGTATCAGAGCGGGCCGGCCAGTTTTTTAGACGGGCCCATGTGCCGCTCCCCACGCACAGCATACTGACTTACAAAACCTGTAAACAAAATATTTTTCTCATAAGTTTTTAGCAAATGATACATTTGGAATGGGCAAGTCGGGTGTTATTTTAAACTGATTTAAAGTCAGAACAAAAAACATCATGAGCTCACCTCTTGCGGCATTCAGAATGCGGTCTGGTATTCCGATGGAGTTCTCCCCGGCACCACTTTGGGTCACCGCCGGGTTCTGTCGCAGAGCAGTCGGCACGAGGGCATCTATGATCTTTGAGTGCATCCGCGCGGGGTTCTTCGCGCAATTTTTTATTATACGGGTCGGCGCAGCAGGGTCTGTCCGTATTGGAATAACACAGCGCGTAACTGAGGGTCGGCCGATTTGGACCTACCTAGGCTCGTTTCGTGTAACTTAGTGTCTAGTCTCAGAAA
>NW_026267333.1:206531-212245 GCF_000697945.3 Frankliniella occidentalis | reverse complement strand
ATTATAATTCAGCATAAATATCTCCACTTAGAGTCGTTAGGTATAGTACATCGAACCAAACAATGCCGATATTACCTCTCATCTCATGTCAAAAGCTTACGCCTGATTGACCTTATACGCCGCAGCCATTTGTAAAGTGAATTCATGGGTTATATCTTGCAGATTTCGGGAGAGTCTACATGAACGTTATCGTAAGAGGTGCGGTTGGTACTGCGCCCACTTGCGTGTAAAGTTAAGTACGCGTGTGCGTTTTACGTGACATAAACGTGCACATGAAAGGCAGAATGACGTGAAAATTTAAACCCCCAACATTTTAGGAAAGATAATTTTAAAAAAACCAAAAAACATATATATTTTCATTAAAAGTCGTTACCTGGACAGTGGACATAAACGTAAACGGGTGCCAACACATTACATCCAGATTGGGCGCCCAAGGCCCCTGCGAGGTATGGAATGCCATGCACGAGTACAGAAGTATTGCCTATCGCCCAGGCGCCCTGAACCCCTTGTCGTGTTCCGCTGCTGCAAACGGCGCAGTGCCCAAAATTCGCAGACTCCTTATAGTCCATCTAGTTCATCTAATCTAACGTGAAACGCTTACACGTACTTAACTTAACGCAGTACAAAAACTTGTGAATGATCAAACCTTTCACAACCCGTTTACTCAGTGGACAGAGGAGAGGAAGGAGTATTGACGGGAGGGAGAGGGAAGGGGACTCAACAAGGAGTATCGCTGATGGCCAGTGCGTGTCAAAGCGGAAGCAAGGGGTAGCGCCACTGCGTCTCTGACGCGCGCTAGACGCACTCGCAGTGCGGGGTACCGACGCTCAGATGAGCACGATCTATCACAACAGGATGTTCTTTTTTGACAGGTTTTCTAAAGCTTAAAGCTTTTTAGCTTTTATTTTAATTTCTAATATTACAATTACAACAACCCAATTGTACAATTTTTTTCCTGTTGAATAAAAGTTTTTTTAATAAAAAGTGGTGTATGTTTGGTACACAGGTGACAAGGATGGTATGTGAGACAATAGGTTCTTCATGATCAACGTTTCATCACACGTTTGGCATATGTAACTTTGTAGTTCGACCAGCACCTTTTCGAAGCGGAAACCTAGATGGATGATATTATGAGATGACAGGTGTGATGTTAAGGTCCTTGTCGGGGAAGGTCAAAGTGACTTTGCCCAATCGATGCGTTGGCCTTTCACATGACTTTTAGTCAAAGGTTTGTGTTCGGCCCCCACCTGTCACGATTGGAAGGAAAGGATAGGTTTGTTAGCTTCCTTGTCAGGGAAGCTCAGGGTGACCTTGCACAAAAGGCCTTGCGTAGGCCTTTCACATGCCTTTTATCCAAAGGCTTGTGTTCACCACCACCTGTCATGATTGGATAAGAAAGGATAGGTTTCGTAATTCATGTAACAAACATGAATGTTGGCTTTACTAGCACATAATTAGAACTCAAGTCAACGACTAATGTGTATAGTTAGGCTAATTAAACCTTTGTTTTCACAAAGTGAAAGTTGAAAAATGACTTTGTAATATATCTTCCACCTATGAGGACAATTGGTCTTCATAAAATTTTGTTGAACATTACTGGTTTGTATATTGTCATTGTAATTCCAATTTTATGGCCAATGATAGCCACATTGAAAGGTACCCTAAGAAAAACAGTAAATGACAAAGTGCAACTGAAGTAGAAATTATGTGTCATTTAGTTGCCCCTTTGTTAAGGTGACATTCAAGTAGATTTTGACATTTTAATTGAATGGAAGAAGATGCACGAAGGACGAAGGGGAAGATAAAGTGGCACCGAAGTATCATTGGTCACCATATTTTCCCGGGCAGAAGGATCACGAGTTAGTAATGCACTTGTGAAAGCAACCCTGACTGAGTGTCAACTCCATTATGTTTCTAGGTGTAATGTGGTTCAACCAAAGTTGATGAGTACCTGTAGTTACACTGGGTGACTGCGATATACTTATCGTTTAAGTGTAATTTTGCACTTGCAGATCAGTTGCAGTTTATCTGCAGAAATGTGTAGTTAAAGTGCACATTTCTGTAGTTAAACTGCACAAAATGTATGGATAAACTATGAAGATTTGGGACGGGCGGCTTTCAAACTGTAGTTTGACTGCCGTCACCACTGCAATCAGTGACCTAAGCTGATACTACAATGATATCCTATAATCTAATCTAATGTTTCATCGACAGTTTAAATACAGTTAACAAATTTCTTGTCAAAAGGATTTTTCCCTTTCCCCCTCCTTTCTTCGTGCTCATCTCTGTTCGTTATCGTAATTGCCTGTTGTTTTACCTTGACTTACCTTACCGAATGACGATCTCGGAACTGAAGCTGACGGGAGTTGAACCTTGGACCTGGACGCTGGGAGTCCGTTACGCTGACCACCAACCTACTGCGACACCTTAGCTCTCGTGGCGCAGTAGCTTGATGTCGTGCGAAATGGCCCCGGCCCGTCGGTCTCTCTAGTCAAACTACAGTTGAACTGCATTTTCACCATAGATCAGCTAAGTGCCCTAGTTTGCTCCGTGGAAGGAATGTCCTCTGACAGAAGCAGTTTACGACTACAGTTGCCAATGTGTGAAAAGTGTCTAATGACTCAGTCTACGTTTTCAGATTACACAAACATTGACGACCATTGATACACCATTGTCAAAATGAAGTCTCAACTGGAGTCGCAACTGTAGTCCGTAACTACTAACGTGTGTACAGGTCTGCATACAGAACTAGTATGGAGTGTCTACATTTCAGAAAAGCACTCAATAATGGAAATGATTTAGATTCTCAGAGTGGCGATGGACTACGATATAACTGCGTTTTTGTGAGTGCAGTTCGACCACTGCAGTTTAGACTATACTTAAACTTGTGATCCGTCCGCCCGGGTTTCGCAATTATATGTTGTTGCAACGAATCCTCCAAAAGGAGTCTTCTGTTCAAAATTTACCTCTTCATTGTTTGAAACCAGATAACTTCCAATCCAGCTGTTCCTTGTCATTTACCTTTTTTCCCAAGTTAAATGCACCCACTGATGGCCATACTTTTTCATGTGATGTAAAGGACGATAGAGGGTAATTTAGGTCTTTATACACCAGTTGTAATGTTACAAAAGTTCTAACTAGATGTCAAGATTGTAAACTGACAAGTTTAACTGCAAATAAAAAGACTAACCTTCAATGTGAAACTGTTTGACATCTTACCCTAAGCTAATGCAATTTCTCTTTGTAGAAATGTATTCTTCAGATAAAGGAGAATCTGCAAATAACTTGCCCTGGTGTTCTAAATTTTATTATTCAAAAGTGAAACTCGAATTGAAAGTTACGGCTAAAACATTTTGGTCAATCAAATTTACAGGTATAGTAATACCAGTATATTAAAAATGACGAGTATTGTCAAGTATGACAAGTATATCAAAATAGGAAAGGGAAACATTACAGAAGAATTTATTGAAGTCACTAGTATACTAAACTAATGTAAGGAACAACAAAAGCAACTGCAGCTGTACACAAATTTTGGTTAAAGGTAAGATTACAAAGCTTAACAATGAATGTTTGACAGAACCAAATATAACAATCTTAACATTGTCTTAACAGGTCTTGCATAAATTACAGAATATTGAATGTCACCGTCAAAGGTTTCATTAGACGCTTAACAAATGTAATTTTACAGCTCCACCAAAACCTTATGAAAAATAAACCCACCATTGCAAGATACATGAGCCACATCCCCACTCAATAATGACATGTGTTTGCACTGCACTGCACTATCCAAATTCCACTTTCGGACATAATTTGATTGTTAATGATCTGTAATTTTATTTTAGTTGTATTTACCTAAAGTTTATTAAACTAACTCTATCATGTCTGCTCTTCCTACCCTTCCTTTATAAACCAGATGTAAACCTTCCTTTGAATTTGCTTGCCTGTTCAACTCATCTATATCAGCATCAGACATATTTCTATGCCTGCTTGGTAGGCAGACAAAACTGGATCCAGTGGGACTATTACTATCTGCTATCTCGGCCCTAATCCCAACACCAAATTTAGTATTTGTACGAACTATATTTATAATGCGGTATCTAACATTAGCAGTCAACTCAGAACATTTCTTCAAGGGCGTCAAAGTACTATTGGTCTTATTAAAGCGGTCTTAAGCTGAGCCTGTCGATGAATTGCCATCATCCTTGTCTGTATCCTGTAATTAATGCAATTGTATCAACATCTCTTGCTTAACAATACACCTATGCATTTAGTAATTTAAAGTAAATAATTATTACTGTATTGGTGACATCTGTATTGTACTCAGAATTTTCAGGATCAGCCGAGGACGTAGAAGCTCCCTGAAAATAATACGATTTCACTTAAATTGTAATTAAATTTTGTTCTACTTATCCAGTAAACTAATATTTCACCTCATTTACTGCATATGTTGTACTGACTACAGACGTTTTGTCTTTATTTGTGCCCTCCTGCTTTTGTTCTTTACACATTTCTTGTACAAAATTCATTTTGATTAAAATATATTCAGATTTGCGTAAACCTTATTCACACCTTATACAAGTAAAACTGGACCAAAATTGAAGCATTCCTTGCCTTGTCAGTATTGTCAGTGTTCAGAATCTCTTTTTCATCCTCAGATTGTGGTCTTGTTTAGCGTCTACTTCTTGATTTTGCAGTTTAAGAAAAAATATTGCTCTTAGTATTTTCGATACTAGTTATACTATTGAACAAAATGTTGTAGTTAAATTCAGTTACGGTATTTATGGATGTTTGTTGAATGTGTTATATAAGTTATTTCCTTATTGTCCTCCGTGTACTTTATATCTTATGAAGTTCAGCTGTTATTTGAAGTACTAATCCTGGATTCATGGTAATCCAACGCAGGTTGCCATGCGAATGTAGAAAGTCTTAGTTTATGTTGTTAGTTCTGTAATGCAGTTATGAAATGATACTTGCTAAAAGTTTAACAGATTCCTAAAGGCAGTTGTCTTATTTTTTAAAGCACAAAATAACTAGACTGTTATATTCAGATTCCATTTCTATATGAGTGTTATTAATTTTAGTTATCTATTAGTAATTTTACTAAGTCAAACATGATCTTTTTGATCAGTCTAATTTAAAATTTAATATGTATGAAGTTTAGCTGTGATACACATACTTATTCTTGATTTTAGTCATGACAAACTGTAGTTTCTAAACTTTATGTCAATAACAACTAGCTGTAACTCAGTGTTATTTATTAATTTTATATCTTTATGATGTATGTTATTTAAACTACCTAGAGAATTTATTCATTTTACTCATTCAAATTTTGTGTAGTGTACAATGTAATTTCTATGAAATTTAGCTGTCATACACAGTGTTGTTTGGGAACTTAGTCATGTTAAAAGATGGTTCCCAAACTTTTAAATGTCTATGGCTTATGCAATTGTTTATTTAACAAACAAAATATCCACTACCTGTAATAAGTAAGCTTTATTTATTACTTTTCTTTTTTATGCATGTTACTGAAACGAGTTAGGGTAGTAATTTTACTCATTCAAGTTGGATTGAGGTGATCTCTCTTATGTCAGCGTAACTTAGAATTTACAGTGTGCAATTTTTCTGTGATACATAGTATTGGACCCCGCTGTAGTCAGCTCAGGTTTCCATACGAGTCATAGTTTATTCATTTCATCCTTACATTCCTTATAAGG
>NW_026267333.1:201397-204027 GCF_000697945.3 Frankliniella occidentalis | reverse complement strand
ATTTTGTTGAATTCCACTGTTAAAAATTTCTTGGGGTATCCCGAAGATTCACTCTCAGCCACTTCTAGAAATTCCGAGAGGACTCCGTTGTTTCGAGGGTTGGTGGAAGGGCGGGCCTGCTTGTTCCGTCGTAAAACACCTATTAAAGGTAGCAAGTTTTTAATCGTGTGCGTGTTTTGAAGCTTCCCAAAGGACTTTAGCAATATTTTTCACGAGGGTTCCGCCGTGAAATCCCAGATTTTTTCTAACAGTGTTCTGGAGCTAAAACCCTTAAATTTCAGTAATTAGGTTCAGTAGTATTTTTCAAAATTGGCTTAAGTATTACACGGATTACATAGGGATTACACTTCCTTCTGTACAGAGACGAGTTGGCCCACTCGCTTTTTAACGATGTTGGATAGGAAAATGAAGCAATGTTCTCAAATCATCATCGCGTTCTCCCTAACCGCATCAAGGATTTGATTTCAGATTCCAACGATACAATTCGCCAATCTTTGGAAACGAGACGAGACACGCCACTCCGGTATATTCAGTAGACACGCGTGTGAGTTTACAGCATGCGCGCATATTACGGGGGGGTCGTCCCCCTGTGGGCCCCAGATAGCCGCCTGAAAGGTAGGTAATTGTCAATTTCAGCCACAAGAACCCTGAATAAAGGCAACTTGCGTACCGCCCCCCTGTCAGCCGCCCCCGTTCTCCCTAACCGCATCGAGGATTTGACTTCAGATTCCAATTGTGCCTTCCTACGTTTTTCGACCCGGTTTTGCTAGCACTAATAAGGACAATAGGACAGTTCGAAAGCACTAATTGAGCACTAAAAGATGAGCTGCAGCACTAATTTCTAGCTTCAGTGGGCGGTGCTGGTCAACACGTGTTGCCTACCTACCACTTTGCAGGCGCGATGCCGGCTTTGAGCCCAGATTTAGGGGCTAAGGATGTGAGCACTAATTTTGTTGAGTTGATATCTGAAGAGCACTAATTCTCCCGGTTAGAATGGTCTTAGTCTCGGCGTTTTGGGATGAGTGGGCGGTGCAGCGTGAAGCTGGCACCGCCCACGTTCTTAGCCGTTTTTGACGATAGCCCTGACAGCACTAATTCTAAAAATAGGACAGTTCGGAAGCACTAATTGAGCACTAAAAGATGAGCTGCAGCACTAATTTCTAGCTTCAGTGGGCGGTGCTGGTCGAAGCGGGTTGCCTACCCACCACTTCGCAGGCGCGATGCTGGTCTTGACCCCAGATTTAGGGGCTAAGGATGTGAGCACTAATTTTGTTGAGTTGATATCTGAAGAGCACTAATTCTTCTGGTTAGAATGGTCGTAGTCTCGGCCCCGTGAGATAAATGGGCGGTGCAGCGTGAAGCTGGCACCGCCCACGTTCTTAGCCGTTTTTTGACGATAGCCCTAACAGCACTAATTCTAAAAATAGGACAGTTCGGAAGCACTAATTGAGCACTAAAAGATAAGCGGTAGCACTAATTTCTAGCGTAATTGGGCGGTGCTCGCGTGAAGCTGGCACCGCCCACATTCTTAATCGTTTTAGACGCTAGCCTTGGTAGCACTAATTCTAAAACTAAGGCAGCTTGAAAGCACTAATTGAGCACTAAAAGATGAGAGGTAGCACTAATTTCCATCGGCTATGGGCGGTGCCAACTTCACGGAGGTCGGTACGGGGCCGTTATGGCTCCCTCCCTCTTCGTCCCTGTAACACACGTGTCACTCTTGCGTGGGAGTTAAGCCTGGGGAACTAGGCCTGCACTCCGTCCTGCCACCTGTGTCTCGGCCCGCAGTCCAAAGTGGCGTCATCATTGCGCAGACAGTCTGGTTTGCGTGTGGCGTACAACCAGCCCCCACAGAACCATTGGATGGTTACCTGTGATATCAACGCTGCTGGTTCAACGCCAACCAACCAGGTTATCATCACCCCTGGGTTAATCTTGCTCAATCGGGTGGATGGAGCACTACCCATGGCACCATTGCAAGTCACCATGGGCCCTGCTACACTGCGGAGAGTGTGTGATAAGGCGTGCCAGTCTTCCTTCACTGACTCCGCAGGAATCAAAGGATCAGACTTCGAGTCACAACTAAACAACAAGATAACAATTGCTCAGGGGTTGCGCTGGAGCCAGCAAACCCAGCATTACAAATTTAGCGAAACACGTGGGCCTTTTGATGCATTCTACATGCAGGTGTTAACATACGCGTTCATCGTGGCTGAAGCAGGACGCCGTGGTGTTATGGTAAACATAGATAGAAACTCTGCGCACGTAGTGAACAACCCTGTTGACCAGGATGGGCTAGATGAGGTGGCACAAGAGAGTGTTTCCAAGAATCACATCACGTGATTCTTCCTGCAACAGTAAAGACTCAGCTATCTTCTAAACTTAAGCACAAAAGTAAAAACATCGTTTCAGTTATTAAATTGTACTGACATGACATTCTTTTTAGCATAGGCACATAAGAGGTATGTGAAGTCCTGAGAAATGCCTAATTGTGTGTATTTTTTCAATCACAATTTTCCGGAACCTCACACGATGAACTTTTTGATTTACAATAGCCGACCTCGGGTTACAATGAACCTAAGGTGAGGAGGAACAAACGTAGTTCACGAATGTTTAATTTTGTTCAGACT
>NW_026267333.1:191761-193111 GCF_000697945.3 Frankliniella occidentalis | reverse complement strand
TGGGTGGCGGTGCGGTGCGGTGCGGGGGCTCCAGCGGTAGAAGGGAGGGGGGCTGCTAGCGCTAGCGCGGCCGACTCGGCTCGGGGCTCGGGCTCGGCTCGGGGCTCGGCTCGGAACTCGGCTCGCCGACTCGCCTCAGCAGCGCTACAACGCGTGGCGTGGCGGGCGTGGCGTGGCTGACGCGGCGGCGGCTGGCGGCGAGCGACTGGCGACGAGCGACTGGCGACGTACGCCACCTCACGACCCCGCCTAGCAGGCCCAGCCCAATACGTATATGAGCTTTCTTCTGGTTCTCTTTAATATTTCTTAATCGAGAGTAAAAGCAATGACACCTTACATTACTCATGTAAAGTTATATGTATGTTAAGTGTAAGTAAGTTTAAGTTTGTAAGGTATCATCTGCTAAAAAGTTCCGACCAGAAACGGATCGTGAAAGCAGATGATACCTTGTCAAGAAATATTCTATTCCAGTCTATTATATTTCTGTATTTTCACTTGGGGGTCGGGGGGTGGCGGTGCGGTGCGGGGGCTCCAGCGGTGCGATGGAGGGGAAGGACAGGGAGGAGGAGGGGAGTCGCAACGGCCTAGGCTGGGCGCGCCCTATGCTGGCACGGACTGGCTACCCCCTCTACCTCACCCGTGCGGCTCGGCCGGCAGCGGCCGGACGGCAGCGAGCGGAAGTGGGGGTCGGCTCGAGCCGGCGCGAGGAGGGCGAGGCGGCGCCGAGTGTTACGAAAATCGTCGCCAGTTGAACACCTTTCATTCGTAATTTTGAAATTGTCGCCTATTCCGTTCAGCGTTTTCTGCTGATTCGAACGATACTAAACGCATTCGTTCAAAAGGACTAGTGACGGAGTCTATGGGCCTCCACCATAATGCTGCCCAGCGCCGCCGTGTTGGAGGCCTATAGACTCCGTCACAAGACCTCTTGAACGAATGTGTCTAGTATCGTTCGAATCAGCATAAAACGCTGAACGGAATAGGCGACAATTTCCAAATCACGAATGCAAGCCGTTCAACTGGCGACGATTTTCCTAACACTCGGCACCGCCTCGCGCTCCTCGCGCCGGCTCGAGCCGACCACCACTCCCGCTCGCTGCCGTCCGGCCGCTGCCGGCCGAGCCGCACGGGTGAGGTAGAGGGGGTAGCCAGTCCGTGCCAGCATAGGGCGCGCCCAGCCTAGGCCGTTGCGACTCCCCTCCTCCTCCCTGGGAAGGACTAGCGACTCGGCTCGCGGCTCGGGCTCCGCTCTGCTCGTGGCGTGGCTGACGCGACCAGGGCCGGACTGGGAGGGTAAGGGCCCCGGCCGCCACGTCACATGAAGGGCCCCCAAACGTCAATACCCCCCCC
>NW_026267333.1:190213-191502 GCF_000697945.3 Frankliniella occidentalis | reverse complement strand
ATATACATTTCAAAGTAAAACATTTATACGAGATATTCAAAGTGCTGAGACTAGCTGCAGTTCATCTATTGAACAGCCTGGACAACCAGAGCACTTGTAAGCCAGTACCTCAACGTCAACCTGAAACAAACACAGGAGGTGAGCGAAATAAATTACGGAAAACTAAACAGTGTATGGAAAACACTGCTTTGCGATAAAGTATTCAGGATAAGTTACCTTCTCATTATCGGCGCACTTTTCTTGTGAGTTGATGGCACCCAGCAGCATAAGCTCAACTCGGTCGCGCCACATCTCTGCCTCCTGTCGAGCAGCCCGGACCTCAACCATGAGAGCCTTTCGCTGTGCTTCAGCTAAAGCACGGGCCTCGCTGGCCTTCCGGAAGGCAATCCTTGCTTCCTCGAGGGGTGCGCTGCACTTGACCTGAAAGAGAAACAAAATTAATCAAATCCACATCAGGTAGAGTGTGGGTGGGGTGGGGGAAGGGGGTGGGGGCATATGTGGGCTTTACATGTCTGATACCCACCTCAAGTTGTGCGATGCTGACGGCTGCAACAAATACCATCTCTCCTACGCCCTGACAGGCACTCACGCAGCTAACACTTCACTCTAGTGCAAGACGACGACGTCCCTGAAATCATTCCATAACTATCGAAAAGACGGTCAACTTTTATACAGTCCATAGGCGTCTAGAAAGACAACTTTATTTTGCGGAGTTGGAAATTGTCATGAGGTTCCTATATCCTACACTTGTCTTTGCACTTATTGATTTACCACTAGGCATCAATTGTCGCCCTAATGTACACTTACCTGGAAGTTCCATGCTTGCGACTCGTCTGCAAATATTCTTGATCGCCTTGCCAAACTTCTTCAGAAACATTGGGACGGCTAGACAATACTGTTTGTAGCAACGGTTGTCAACAAAGGACTCCCCCCCCCCTTCCCCCTCCTCCCCTTCCCTGTCGCGCTCCTCGCGTCCGAGCCGAGCCGTCAGGTCAGAGCAGCGCGCGGTGCCGCGGGCTAGTGGTGGCGAAGTTGCGAACTGCGCGCGTGGCATGGCGCCTGCGCGGAGGCACGGTAAGCCGGCCTGCATCACGGTGGTGTGTTGCGGGCCGGCCGACCTCCCAGGCGCTCCAAGCTGGCGGTACGGGGAAGTTGGCACCGCCCATAGCCGATGGAAATTAGTGCTACCTCTCATCTTTTAGTGCTCAATTAGTGCTTTCAAGCTGCCTTATTTTTAGAATTAGTGCTACCAAGGCTAGCGTCTAAAACGATTAAGAATGTGGGCGGTG
>NW_026267333.1:185970-190163 GCF_000697945.3 Frankliniella occidentalis | reverse complement strand
CCCCCGCTGCAATCGACTTCAAAATAACAAAATTCCTGCTCATAATTTGCTGGTCAATACGCAGGATTTGCTGTCACAAACTTCACGGTGTCAAATGCCAAACATAAATTTTCCGGATTTCCGCGAGCGAAGCGAGCGAGAATTTTTCTGACATTTTATGACCTAAAGAGCGGTTTTTAGACAAATTATCATGCTATGTTAGTAGACCTATTTACCTTTCCATTTCACTTCTAGTTTCGTCAGCCAGGGTGGCTCCTGCCTCCGCCCACTTGTGAGCTCCTACAGGACCCACCTCGGACCCACCTATGAGCGTCTATTAGTCTTTGGTTACCGCTATGGTTAATAGCGAGCGAAGCGAGCGAGAAAATTTTTCGATATCTCATGACAAAACGAGTGGTTCTCGAGTGGTTCTGAGTCGAATCATACTCCCTCTTTCTTGGGTTCTGTCGCGTTCTATTCCATGTACTGTCGTAGTGCTGCAAGGCCAAGACATCGGTAGTGTGCCAATGCCAATGACCCAGAGGGGGCCCTGGGCAGGGCTCCGGGTAGGGCCCCGCTCCACGGGCCCCGGTGCAGGGGCCCCCGCTGACGCGGGGCCCCGGCCGCTGGCGCGGCCTGGCGGCCCTGGCCAGTCCGGCCCTGGACGCGACGGCGGTGGGCGACGGCGGCGGGCGACGTACGCCAGCCGCCTCACGGCCCCGCCTAGCAAGCTCAGCCCAATACGTATATGAGCTTTCTTCTGGTTCTCTTTAATATTTTTGGCTGAGCGATAGCGAAGCCTATTACTCCAGTGATGATCAAAAAGTTTCGTGTCTGTCCGTCTGTCTGTCTGTTTGTCTGTAATAACGATAACTCGAGAACGGTTTGAGCTAGGTACCTGAAATTTTTAGTGTAGCTTTGTATCATAAAAATCAACAACTGTTTCGATTTTGAGCCCTCTAGCTTGAAAATTGACCTGTCAAAAAAATCATAAACAAAAAACCCCAAATATTACTTTTAATTTTTTATTTTTTTAACACCTTTCTAAGACGTAACTCGTCAAAGTAGAACCCCATGGGCCAAAATTTTTTCTGTTTGGCTCTATCTCTAACCGTTAGGTCGCCAGAGGGCGATTTCCACACGAAAATGACCCCGAACCATTTTAATGTTGTTTCTCAGATATTTGATGGTCTCTGATGGGGCATTTCGTCAAAATAAAATCCTGGGGGTAAAAGTTGTGTCTTTTGGAACCGAAGGCCTATCTACGACTCTGCCTTTTGCCCGACTCGGGTGTCAGCGCCGCAGGCCTAGGTAGATGTATGCCTGGCGCGGGCAATATACGCATTCAAGATGTTTTTATTTCAAAAGCAGTTCACCGCCCCTACGCAAATTGAGAAGAAAGGTATTGAGGAGGTATGCACATTTATCGCTGCCGCGTACGTCCAATTTTGGTATGAGTGTCCTAGTGCAGTTATGGCCCCTAATAATGATCTAGAGTGTTTAGAAATGTTAAAAAGAAATGAGAAAAAGGGCAAAATGTGGCAAGCAGCTCTGACGAAATTACTGAACCACTTGTGGTATTTGAGCAGTATTCTTGTGCCCTTATCGTTGTTAGCTGAGCGATTAGCGAAGCCCATAACTCCACTGAACGGAAAAGTTTCATTCTGTCAGTTTGTTTGTTTGTCCGTCTGTACGCACGATACCTCGAAAGAGAATTGAGGTAGCGACCTGGGATTTTCAGGGTCGTTTTGTGTCATAAAAAGACAGTTCGAGTTCGAAGATGAGCACTCAAGCTCAAAAATTGACTTTAAAAAAAAATCAATAACCAAAGGTGACAAAACATATTTTTTTCAAATGTTTTTTAAGGTCTCCTGAAGGGTAACTCGAACTCGTGAAAGTAGAACCCTTTGGACGAAAATTTCGATCGTTTTTCTCTATCTTTTACCGTTTTTACCGTTTCGACAACTTGAAAAAGACAAAATGGTCTAAAAGGCCTCATGTCACAGTATTGTAAAGGGAATAATACTTAGACCCTCTTTAGGGCTTAAGGGACCCTAGATTATCTACTATCACTAAACGTTGATTTTTACAATCTGACAAAATTCGTTTTTTTAATGAAAACCGAACAGCATAATTTTGGAGTAAGCAGACCCCGACAAATGGTTCGAGTATGTCAAATTTTGGGCACGGAAGACCCTGTTCCCCTATACCTTCTTAACTCGTCTCGGATGTCAGCGCCGCAGGCCTAGCTATATGTGCGCCAGGCGCGTCGCAGCGTAACAGTGTTTCGTGAGATATCGCGAAGCCTGTTACGCGAGACGTGGTCTGGCGTACACATCGCTAGTATGACAGCAGAGTCCCCGTAGATGTCAAGCGAAAAATTGTTGATACCATGAACACACAGGATGGTGAGGACGATCCTCCAAAGAGAGTGCAATTATTGCGTACTTCGATAAACAAAGACCTGACGCTTGCGGAGTTTGCAAATAAAAATTCACTTTTATTTTTTAGAACCCTTAACCTCTCTACAACATACTTGTCTCTCGATCCTACAGAGTGGGAAAAAGATGAATCTTATACGAAGGACGCTGAAATTGTGAAGGGTTTACGTGTTGTTAATGATAATGCAGAAAGGGCTATTGGCTTATTACAGATTTTTGTAATTCAATCACCAAGAATGAAACTGGAAAACAAGAATTGTCACTTGTAGTGGCTGCTCACAGAGCGGCAAATCCAAAGATTCAATAAAATACTTCAATTAAAAAGCAGTTAAAATTCATAAACCCGTATGATCCTACGAAACGCCTGGAAGGTAGGCAATGCCAGACCCAAATTTTGAGTTTTCGAAGAAACCAAAATCCGTCCTGAGTAGTATTCGACATTCTTAACATAAAAGATCCCCGCACTTAGTATCGATTTCCGGCTCAAAACACCGGAAATCGCGAGTTTTTGCTAAGGCCCAGTATGAGAAACTTTGACGGCGTTGCGCCACCTCTAAATATTATCCGATTTCGTTCAGATTTTAACCACTTCATATTTTTTTTGACATTCGAACAGAATGGCGAGTACTCCCACTCTCCAACTTACACTTGCGGAAAAAAAAATTCCCTACCTCGTCCTCGTCGGCAAACCCCCCTGCTTCAGGACTGCGCGCCGCCCTGCTGGCTGCGTCCCAGGCACCTGCGGCTCTAGCCGATCGTCAGGCTCAAGGGCAGGACGGGATGGGCCTTATGTTCAGGGCTGCGGCCGATATGGCCAGGGAGGCCCAGCGCCGTGCGGACGCCCCCATCTTCCCTGCTCCTCACCCGCCTGCTGCTGCTGCAGGTGTTCGAGTTGGTGCCGCTGCGCCTGCTGCTGTAGGTGCTCCCGTTGTTGCCGCTGCGCCTGCTGCTGTAGGTGGTCCAGTTGCTACTGCTGCGCCTGCTGCTCAGGACAACTACCCGATCTGCTCCATCTGCTTGGATCGACCATTTCAGGCGCGGCTCCGTTCTAGTCACATGTTTTGCATACCATGTCTGGAAGACCAGCGCCGCTTGAAGATAAATTATGCCTTGTGCCGCCAAGGATTCCGCAAGTGGATGCCCTTGTCTGGGTAGATCATATTATTTTGGCTGTTAAATCCCCCTAGAATTTCAGGTTGACAGACAGTTTTAATCTCAACACTGCTAGCTGAAACTCAAGGTGACTCATGGTTTCCACAAGTCACCTTAGGGGGCCTGTTGCAGAGCTTAACTTACTCTGCCTTTAATTGTGGGGATTCATTCGCTAGTCCTGACATACACCTGTGATCCTGCAATCTCTCTTGACTAACGCAGTCAAGTCTACTCATGTCGTGTTGATCATTATCTCAAGTATGTGTCTTCGCATGTCTTGATGTGCAATATACATACTTGTGACATTTGAGCGCCAAAGTCATTCGATAGTATAGTCTAAAATTGAGTCAGTCCATCTAGTCGCGTTCATTTTCACAGGTCTGTGTCTGAATACTTTATATGCTACATAGGATCTCCTTCCCCTGTAATGTGAAATATTTTTACATGTTTTTAAGACACTAACCCTTTGCCAAGTATTGTCTTTGCTTTTCAGCAGATGATACCTTGAGACACTTCATACTTAATATTAAGATACATAAGTAATATCAAGGTGTCAGCAGCTTTAACTCTCCATAGTGGAAGAGAGGTAAAAGAGAATCAAGCGGAGACCAGAAAAACAAT
>NW_026267333.1:179974-185920 GCF_000697945.3 Frankliniella occidentalis | reverse complement strand
TCCCTTTTGTAAGTAAACAGGACAAAACTTTCGCCCAAGAGGCCCTACTTGGACCAACTCCTATTTCTTTGTTACCCCCTCAGACCCACTCAGGGGTGGTTGCCAGGATTTGCACCAACCGTTTCGTTGACCAGAAGTGACAACAATTATACCCTGAAAATTTCAAACCTCTAGCGCACGTCCTTCTTGGGAAACGGACAGACAGACAGACAGACAGACAGACGAACACAGAGGCGATGGCATAAGCCCGCTTATATAGCTTTTAAGCAAAAGAGCGGGCTAAAAACACATATTTGGGTATTTCTTGCGATCCAGTTCACACTTCTCACATTTTTCTATGCTAAAGACTAAGTTATTTCAATACTATTTGAAACATTAAAACTGTTATGATCGTTATAGCACGCCCGGGCACTTGCTGAGAATCGGCCCCGCCCTGCGCACCTCTCTCGCGGGCTCCCATTGTCGGGTAGCCAGGGTTCCGCGGCCAGCCGCTAGGCTGCTCTGCCAGTCTGCCAGTCGGAATGCAGCACTTCTCTGAGTCGACACGCGCTACTCCTTGCTCACTCTTTCCCCAGTCCCCCTCCCCCACACCGGCTACTGCACAACGGCGCGGTAGTCGAACAGCCGCCAACGCCCAAGCTGCCGGTGCACATGCGCCTCGGCGTCAGAGGCGAGGCGCCTAGCCGCGCTGGAGACCGGTCCGCCGGCCGCCACCATCGGAGCTGGGCCCACCCGCGGCACCTCTCGCAGAACTGTAAGCCATGCCCTGAGGTTAGTCGCCGCCGCCCTTACCTGACTCTTACCTTCCCTGCGTCCTCCTACCATTCCAAGCTGGCTGTCCGCCCACGTATCTCCCCGCTTCGTGGCGCGCCAAAAGCTGCCGCGAATGCACAGTCGGCCGCTCGCAATGCCGCGAAATTTGACGCCCATTTGTGCTTGGCTACTCGACACGCGCCTTGCGATTGTCCGAACGTGCCTAAACAATGCTCAATCCATCTGCCTCACCTGCCCCCCCCCCCCCCTCTAACCACCTCCCCTGGGCGGAGTCCTGGGCAACGGCCCCGCTCTGCCCTCCCAGTCTGTCGACAGCTCTACCAGCAAGCACCTCGCAGACCGAAGCGCCATGTTCGCCGTCGTCGCCCTCATCGCGATCCTCGCCGCCGTCCTAGCCGTCGTGCTCGCTGCCCTCATCGCCGCTCCGCCGCACCACGCCCCCCTGCACCAACGCCTGCGCAGGTGGAGCGCCTCTCGCTCGCGGTGGCGTCAGCGGGCCAGCAGCCGGCGGGGAGTCCTCCCCCTGGCGCGGTGGAGCCCGCCGCGGGACAGGAGCACGCGCTGCACCAGATGTCGCCGCACTTCCCCGCGGCGCAGCAGCTGCCCGCCGCCAAGCGGTCCATGGCCTCAGTCGCCACGCTCCCGCTGAACTCCGCCACCGCAGGCAGCGGAGTCTCACGTTGAGCTCCACCTGCCCAGTCGCACAGAGACTCATACGTCACGTCTGTGACTTACCGGACAGCTGCAGCTGGGAAGAGAAAAAGGGGTGGGGGAGGCTCGCGCTTCTCCCGCAGGCAAAAGAGCGTTGCCTCTGCCGAAGCCTGACGCCCGTCCAAATCCTCCCTCGCCTTGCGGATGTTCTTTAACTCGTCCTAGAAGAGCAGTGATAAGAGCATTCAGCAACAGTCAGGGGACAGCATTATTCGATTCGCGGTCTCTTTAGTAGTAAGGTGTACTTGTCGAACCAAGACTATTGGTCCAAGAGCCAGTCTTCACACGCCATGACTGAGACCAGGGGGCGCGACATCTCTGTGCGCTATCTACACTGTTAAAAAAATTGCTGTAAATTTACAGCGAAAATGTGATTAATTTTGTTAGCAGCACATACTGTATTTTTACAGGCGTTACTGTAAAAAAGCAACGTTCATGAAAATCTCGGAAACAAAGTTTCCGACCAAAAGCAGTTACTTTGTTTTGCTCCTGTAAAAAAAAAAAAGTTGTAATAATACGAGTCTCCTGTATTGGAACGGAATGTGGTGCTAACAAAATTAACTTCTCTTTTCCTGTAAATGTACAGCAAAGTAATACGTAGTAGTTTTTGTTGTGGGCCAATATGGGCCGAATATCACAAGTTTCGAGAGTGTTCAAATGAAAACAATTAACATTTCTGTCACATAACAGGGGTGTCAATCCCGCAGTATGTCGTAAGGTGACAGTTATTTTTAACAGTGTATGGAGAAGGGCCCTGGGCTCAGGAGCAGGTTGTGTTCCCGTGGCAACACAAGCAGCACCGCGGGTAGAACATGAAGGTTCCTGATTGGTCGAGCCTTTGCACCACTACCAGCGTGACGTACGCGTAGAAGCTTTCGACCAATCGGAAACGTTTGTGTTTCAACGCGCTATTCATCCCCTTCCGTTCCGTTACCTGAACGACAGTAAAGCTTCTGCACGATGTAGTTAATACGGTGTAGGCTCTCCGGCCGGTAGCGGGCTAAAAGACGGCCGCGGAAAGACGGCACATTCGTAGTTCCAGAAGAGCCGCCAGTGGCGCTGGCGTCGACCGATGCCGGGCGAGGGGAAGCGAGAGGGGACGGGAGCGGTGCCCCGCTCGTCTCGTCCCTTCTCCCCTCGCCCGGCATCGGTCGACGCCAGCGCCACTGGTGGCTCTTCTGGAACTACGAATGTGCCGTCTTTCCGTGGCCCTCTCAGACAGCTCAGTGCCGACACCGTATTAACTACATCGTGAGCTTCTGATTCCCGTGTCACTACCGCGTTGCAGCGAGGGTCTTCCCTTTACCGCCTCCCGGGGAGCATCACGTGCGCGGGGTTTTCGATCATACAGTAACACGCTTGACGGTACAGCCACGACCCGGACAAGGTAGTGATGCCGCTGCCTACAACTACACCACCACGTTCTGCGAATTATTTTATTTTCCATTGGGACTGAGCACCAATAGTGTTCGTAGCAACAAAAACCTAACCTAAAAAAACACTGTTTTTGAACCTTCTTTGTTGGCCGATCAGCCTCGCACATAGTCAGTGCTCTCACAAATTTAGTATACTTTCACCAGAGCACAACAGAAACTTGATCCGTGGTGAAATCGCGGAGAAATGTTAACAATACGAGACGCGTGCACGGGCCGGCCGGGACACGTCGAGCTTGCTCTGCCTTCAGACTATCTTTTCACTCACTTCGGACGACCGAAACTAGTTTGCAGGCACACTGGGATGTAGCTTAACTCCTCCTCTTTCGATTCATTATTCGTTGTCATAGTTTTTGAGACGTCTTGATAGAATATGGTTGAGTTTGCTGAAGCGCTGCAGTCGGGCGCGGCTCGCCCGGCTCCGGCCGCGGCGCGCCGTGGCCGGTGCACTGTTAGAAAAACCTACGGAAAATGTCTACGGTGCGTGCCGTCAATTTGTCACCAGGTCCGCCACCGTAATTTTGGCTTACGGTCCACTCCGGACGGGATGTACCGTAACTTCGCAAACTATCTTATGGGTCAACACAGCACTTCCCTCACACAGTGAAATAAAGTCCATATCTTTACGGTCCGGTCCGTACATAAAATTTACGGGACGGACCGTAGGCAAACCGTACTTCCTTACGGTATTTTTTACAGTGTGGTGGGGGGCCGGGGCGCGCGCCGTAAGAGCGAACTGTCACAAGCGCGACTCGTCGTAAGCGCGAATGCCGCAAGCGCGACCCGGTGCAAGCGTGAACGCGGCAAGAGCGAACGACCGCAAGCGCGAAGTGTCGGAAGCGCGACCCGCCACAAGAGCGAACCTCGCGAGGCGCAGCTTACGCGCAAGCGGCTTGCCACGGCTAAACGGGCGAGATCGACGCGTAGGTCGAGAGGGTCTCGCAGTCGTGTATGAGGGATTCGGAAGAACTCTGGCCGTTGATTATGTTCTGCTGCTGCTAAACCGTGACCAGACTTGACATCGGTTTGCTGTCTATGTTACGTGTACTTGTATTGGTAAAACGTTCATAACATGAATGTCCCTGCACAGTTCCTCCGAATCCCTCATTCACGACTGCGAGACCCTCTTGACGTACGCCTCGATCTCGCCCGTCTCGCTGTGGCAATAGTCTTCCCAGCAAAAGACTAGTGCTGCTCGAAAGGGCTAATAGAGGTCCAATCCCATGGCTTCGCTTCGACTTCGGCACCTGTGGATGGGGGATGGAGTAGGATACACTGATAAACCAAGTGTTCAACTGCTCAACACTTGTAAGTGTGCAACCGCAAGTTCAATACTTGCAAGTGTACAATTCAGTAGTGGCACAGTTGCAAGTGTTCAACTCGGTATTTGTGCACTTGTAAGTGTGCAACTCCTTTGTTAAACACTTCCCCTACAGTAAGCGTCCGATATAGAGAAGTGTACAACAGGAGAGTTGAACACTTACAAGTGCACAAATACCGATTTTAACACTTGCAAGTGTAGTACAACTGAATTGAACACTTGCGAGTGTTAAACTTGCTGTTGCACACTTACAGGTGTTGAGCAGTTGAACACTTGGTTTATCAGTGTAGCGAGTCGCGGTCGCGAGTAGTGAGTCTCCTGTCGCGGGTGTCCTATTCTAAGTGACCGCGGGCCCGTTCGCAGGTGTCCTTCAGTGACCGCGGATCCTTTCGCGGGGGTTCGCGGTGTCCTTTCGCGATTTTCCTCGCGGACACAATCGCGAGGACTGGTGAGATCCTGCGGGTGCCGAAGTCGTGCCGAAGTCGTGCCGAAGTCGTACCGAAGTTGACGGGGAGCCATTTGATCTCTATTAGCTCTATTGAGGTGCACTATTCTTTTACTGGGAAGCCTAAAGCTGGTTGCCCGTAAGCGAGGGTCGCTCTTGTGTCGGGTCGCGCTTCCGACACTTCGCGCTTCCGGTCGTTCGCTCTTGCGCCGGGTCGCGCTTGTGGCATTCGCGCTTACGACGGGTCGCGCTTGTGACAGTTCGCTCTTGTGCACGTCACCGCTCGCTACCGTATGGGGTCACTCAGAAGCGCCTCGTTGCTACCCCCTGGGTGTTGGCTGTTGGACTTGGTCCACCCACGCACAAGTCGCAATGGAGTGGCAGCCACATTACCCGCGAGCCATAATATGCATAGAACGGATCGCGGTGATTCTCTACCCAAAGAGAAGCGGTACGTGGATCCAACGTTGATTCCACGTGGATTCGTGGAAATCTCGAGGACGTGGATACATCCACGGTATTTCAACCACCCTTGGCTTTGTTCTCTTGATCACTTTTAAATGCAGAACGATAACTTATTACTGAAAAGAGATGAATAATTTCCCCTTTTGTGACATTCGTTCATTTGAACTCGAATTGGTGGACATCACGTGGATTCCAGGTTTTTTCCGCCGCTATGCATCAGATATAAACCATAAAAATACGTATGATAAGCTAGTAGTTATTGCTAAATGTAGTATATAATTGTACAGTTTTCTCGGAGAGATGCAGTTTGTTTTCTTTTGTTTTTCACGCTTCATGAAATAACGTGGAAATAACGTGGAATCCACGTGATATTCACTTTACCGTCTATTGCGTTCAACGTTAAAAATAGTTCAAAGCTTTGTATACATAATCGAACAAATTTTCAAATTTTGTCAAGGAAGTACAATTAATAATTAAATTCAAGGCTATACTTCTGAACGTACGACGCACAATGCCCTATTAGCCAGAGAGCTGGCTGGGGCTCTGTGCGTGTGAAAGGGATCGGTAGCTGGCGTTCCTCTTCTAGCAGCGTCGCCGTAAGGTAATGGATAGGGTACAAGACTATTAACTCAAAGGTTCTATGTTCAACTCCACTCAAGGTTGGAAAAAAAAGTTCCGACCAGAAACGGATCGTGAAAGCAGATGATACCTTGTGAAGAATTATTCTATTCCAGTCTATTATATTTCCGTATTTACACTTGTGGGGAAAGGGAGGGGGGTGGGTGGCGGTGCGGTGC
>NW_026267333.1:174024-174624 GCF_000697945.3 Frankliniella occidentalis | reverse complement strand
GTGTCAGCAGCTTTAACTCTCCATAGTGGAAGAGAGGTAAAAGAGAATCAAGCGGAGACCAGAAAAACAATTTATTTGGCGCTGGCGGGACCGTGCCCGAGTCCGAGTGAGCGTCGCGCCAGCCACCTCCCCTTACCTTCCAACCCTGCCTAACAATACCTAGGCTCCCGCGGCTTCGCTTCCCCTCCCTCCCCGCTGTCCCAAGAAAGACGTTAAAAAAATATGCAAAACCACTAGAAATAAAAGCCATACTACGAAAATTAAAGCGCAGGTATACTATGGTATTAAATTGGTATCATCTGCTTTCAAGATAGATTCTTGATTTAGATTTTTTACCTAAGTTGTCTCTTCTATTCTTTAAATTGTATCATGGTTGTTATAAGACTTGTTACCCTAAGGTAGCATTATTTGTATTTCTTGTTTCTTGAAATGTTCAAGCATTTTATGATTAAATGTTTTGCTATAGTGACAAATACTTTCTTAGCTCATTGCCTTTAATAACAAACAAAAGGTAAGGTGAGTGCCATTGTGTGAACTGCATCACACTCAGTTATATATTACGATGCCTCCTAACGACAAAGTCCGATGTATTGCGCTCCC
>NW_026267333.1:166196-172904 GCF_000697945.3 Frankliniella occidentalis | reverse complement strand
AAAAATTGAATGCCACAACAACAAAACTGCGGTAGCGCTCAAAACTTGGGTCTCCCGAGAGCGGCCAAAAGCAGATCGAACTTTGTGTAACGGGAGCGGAACAGATCGAACTTTGTGTAACGGGAGCGGAACAGATCGGACTTTGTGTAACGGGAGCGAAACAGATCGGACTTTGTCGTTAGAAGGCATCGTATTGGTAACATAAAACAGCCATGTCCATTGATAAATTAAAACATAAATGAATGAAGTTCTGCGTGGATGCATTCCTGGCAGCAAAATCGTTAAGTGCATGGCCTCTTCTGGTGCATGCAATTCGGTGAGCTTATAGACAGAATTGAGCGCCCCGAGGATAGTGAGAGTTTTACCATTTCAATTATTTTTACAAGAGGTTTGAGTGTCCATGGTTCCATGACGCTCTTCCCACAAGTTTATGTTGAAAAGTACAAGATCACAGTCTGCACATACTGCGATAAGTGAAGTTGTAATGCTTGCTTGTCACCCGATGATTTGCCAGAGAACCAGTCTGAGTGTGAACTCAGTTTGTTTGTACGTACACTCATATGGTTTGTCAAAGTAGAATGTATGTTAATTGAATGACTGTTCCTTAATTTTGCAAGTTGCAATTTCAAGAAGGGGCAATAGCTTCTCAAAGCCCAGGAAATGAAGGAGGAGGACCCTGAGCAATATCAACAGATAATGGAGAAGTACAGCTTTGAGGCTCTTCAATAAATAAAAGAAGCTTATGAGTACCAAAATAAGGGCTGTATATCAAAATCAATGTTGTCCTGCTTGCTTCACCCGTGTATTCGTAAGCATATACCCATTTTCATCAATCTTTGTGTTTTAAGTACTGAATTTAATTCATACCTAATTTGTTTCTTTTCAGAAAACTCATGGTTGCGACCAAGGTGGTCTGCGACCAAGGTGCCCATATGCTTTGCTGGTGTGGGCCAGTAGACATGTGCGCCGCGCCGCCGTCGACCATTTCATCGGCGGTGGTGGCGGCGTAGAGGGTGTAAAGGGTCATTTTCTATTCTCAAACCTAACTTGGGGACGCCGGGTGGGTAGGCAACCTGCTTAGCAGCTCAAAATTTTAAAGCAGTTAAACAATGTAATTCGAATTTTGCGAAGAATAATTGACAAGAAATTCTGGTGAGCAAAAAGTCAGTATATCTTATAAGATGGCAAATCTGACCCCCGAAATAGTTAAAAGGTGCTATTTATTTGGGTTTTCGCCGGTGACGCCGCCGCCGACGACTACCACATCGGCGTGAACGGCGCCGCTGCCGCTGACCTAAATTTGGCCTCACGCCGCCGCCGACAAAAGTCTAGTCGGCGCACATGTCTAGGCAAGACTTCTGTTGACGCTGTGGTGCCCCTCTGGATCCTAAAGTACCATTCCTTCAATGTTGAAGACAATGCCCAGGGTAAAAAAACCATGACTGTCATGGTCAGATTGAGATTTTGACCATGGGAAATCAAAATTTTATACATGGACAGTGTCTATACCATGGTCATCACCCATGCCCTTCTCCCCAGCCATGATATTCCGCAAAAGAGGAAAGAAACTCCCTCCGCACCATCCCAAAGAACGGTTCCTAAGCAGAAGGGTGGGTTGTATTCGCGGTGCTTCACCGTTACATCCCTTTCTCGTGTCTACGGGGCAAATTTGAAGGACGACGGGCTTTGCGGGCCGAAGGCCCGTTACATCATTTGATTATGTTCTTCAGCAAAGTGCGTGACAGAAATGGTCGGGCCGCAGGCAATTGTATTAGTCAGCATTAAAGAATACAGTAATACTAATACAGTGAAGCCCACTTCAGAAAATTAAAACAGGCAGGATACAACCCAAATGGCAGGTGAGAAGCACTTAGGGCATTTGTGGTAGTTCCAGACGTAGTTGAACGCACAGTGGTAGCAAAAGCTACAGTGTGCGCAAGGTTGCACTTCACCCAAGTATGATTTACCTTTACTAAATATTTCAAAGCGCAAGATGCATTCTTCGGAGTCTATATAGAGGGATGAAATTTTCAATTTCATTATACAAGATTGGAGAAATGATTTAACTTCAAAACCAATACATACTTTGATTTTCGGTGCTGGAATTACTGCTTTGGGCTTGGGCTTGGGCTTCCTTTGAGAGCGACGAAGAAGTTGGGCTGCAGCTTCGTAACCTTGGTGGTACAAAATCCGGTGACCACGCTGGATGGTAGCTAGGCCATCTAGGAACACCTCGGGAAAATATAGGACTTCGTACCACCAAGGATAAAAATGTCCCACCCTCCAAAGTCGGCTCAGAGCGGAAGTGGCAAGGACTTTCCGCGCTCTGAGCCGTTTTCAGAGGGCTGCAGCGTCGTAACCTGGGTGGTACAAAATCCGGTGACCACGCTGGATGGTAGCTAGGCCGTCTGCGACCACCTCAGGAAAATATGGGATTTTGTACCACCAAGGATAAAACTGTGGCATTCCATAGAAGTGACGTAAGTCACAAAATATTTTTTTTCGGGAAATGAATAAAACGATTCCTATAATCTGGTTGCCCTACTATTGTATATAAGATGTGAATAAACCCTTCTTAGCATGTCACAAATACATCCCAAAAATTATTTTTGATGTACCATCACTATTTTAGCTGATAGCTGACTTACGTCACTTTGCTAGACCAGTCTGTTCAAGAGAAGTGGCGCAAGTCAAGACTTACGTCACTTTGATAGAACTGTTCTTTGCAACATGTGAAGTAAGTCAATGAAATAGAACCAAATGAATTGTTTGGTATCAAAACAGTTTTGATATTGGTAGACAATGTTATAGGTCACTCATTACAGTGAGAAATTTGGTTGGTTCTGGAAAATCTGATTATACAGGGCAAAGAAATGTTTCATTTCAGTAAGAAGTGACGCAAGTCATGACTTACGGCACAAAAGAGGCATTCCAGCTCCATCAGATTCAGCTTGAAATGACTTTAGAATGTCAATGTGCGCTCTTGTACACAAGCTTATGTTGATCCCAGGTGACCAGTCAGGGTTATGGAGGACAGTTAGTATTCAGTGAACACTTTCCCCATAACTACTGCCCAAAAAACTTGGGGCATGTAATAGATGCCTCAGAATGGTTGCAATCAACATATCAAAGCCATAACAACACGATGAAAACTAATACAAGGGAATCAATAACCACAAAGTTCAGTGTTTACTGCTGTGAAACTGTCTAACACAAGTTAGCTAGTCAACAAAATCTTACATTTCTTGTCACTTGCTTGAGGAATGAAACATTAGAAAATATAAAGACACAACGCAGCCCTACATTGGGTAAAATTAGCCAGCGTTTGTAAATCAGTAATTTTAGACCTTGTCAGATGTTAAGGTTGATGTCGTCTGCTGACAGAGTGTTGCTTTTCTGAGCCACTAGGTGCGCATGTGTGAGTTTTGGCGTGGGGTATTTACGAGTCTTGCTAGAAGGCTGGTGGCTGATAGCTGCTATCAGACGAATCTCCTTTCCTTCGGTTTTCGGGGATGAAAGACAGCCATGCGTTTCAAGAAATATTTGTGTGTGCAGTGAATATCAGTGGCAACTAGAACAAACAAGGCCCCTATCCAAGCCAGGCGCTATGGTCTTCGAAGTGGGAGTGTCAAGTTTTTTGGGCAGTGGTTAAACGGAAAGTGTTCATTGGACACTAACAGTCCTCCATAACCCTGACTGGTCACCTGGGATCAACATAAGCTTGTTTACAAGAGCGCACATTGACATTCTAAAGTCATTTCAAGCTGAATCTGATGGAGCTGGAATGCCTCTTTTGTGCCGTAAGTCATGACTTGCGTCACTTCTTACTGAAATGAAACATTTCTTTGCCCTGTATAATCAGATTTTCCAGAACCAACCAAATTTCTCACTGTAATGAGTGACCTATAACATTGTCTACCAATATCAAAACTGTTTTGATACCAAAAAATTCATTTGGTTCTATTTCATTGACTTACGTCACATGTTGCAAAGAACAGTTCTATTAAAGTGACGCAAGTCTGACTTGCGTCACTTCTACTGATCAGCATCTGCCTTTTATTGACTTACGTCAGAATATTCTACTAAGTTGTGGAGTTGCTATGGTCCCGATTTTCAATCTGAAAACATGTACATGTCCGGTGTGAGTTGTAGAATGATGTACAATGTTTAACTCACGTAGTGACGTAAGTCAGACTTACGTCACTTCTATGGAATGCTACAGAAAAATGTCCCGCCCTCCAAAGTCGGCTCAGAGCGTAAGTGGCCAAGACTTCTTGAAAAAATATCCCACCATCTTTTGATATGTTGTTCCCCAGGTCCTAAAACGCATTTCTAAATGGTTAAATTTTAGTAATTTTTTTCGAAATTTTTTAAAAATTTTGACAAAGTTTTGTTTTCTGGCCAACTTGAAGCGGGTTGTGTTCAGACCAGTAATATGCTTTGCATTCCACTAGTTGGTAGTGTTCACAAATTTTGTTATTGTGCGTTTTCTTCATTACCAGTCCCTGAACTAGTAAGTCCCCTCATTGCACTTCTCTACAGCTCCATTTTGCTATCATCACATTTATGTTACTTTTTATTGCTGACCGCATCCCAATTTGAGTTCTTATTTTTAGCCCGCCCTTCTGCTTTGAAAAAGCTATTCAGCGGGCTTATGCAAACGACCTCGTGTGTGTCTGTCTGTGTGTCTGTCTGTCTGTTCCACTAGAAGGAGACGTGCTAGAGACTTGAAATTTTCAGGGTATCTTAAGGTCCACTCCTAGAGAACGAAACGCCTACGGCAAATCCTGGCAACCACCCCTAAAGGGCTAAAAGGGGGTATCAAAGAAAATAGAGTGGGTCAAAAAAGTCAGAGAAAAATATTTTTTTTAAGATCTCCTAAGGGGTAACTAACAAAATTCGATCCCTATGAACGAAAATTTTGTCCGTTTTGCTCTATCTCTCACCGTTTGGGCGCTAGAGGGAGTTTCTCTCACAAAAGTGGCTCAAAAATAAATTTATTAATTTCCGAAAATATTGGATGGTCTCCTAAGGGGTAACTTGTCAAAGAAGAGTCCTTGTGGGTGAAAATTTCGTCCGTTTGGCTCTATCTCTAACCGTTAAGGCGCTAGAGGGTCTTGTTTGACGAAAATAAGTTAAAAATTGCTGTAGTGAACAATTAAATGTAAAAGAAGGCCCAAAACCGCAAAAGAGATAAGAAACTCCCTCCCCCCACCCTAAAAAACGTTTCCTCAGCAGAAGGGTGGGTTGTAGTCGCGGTGTTTCACCGTTACATCCCTTTCTTGTTTCTACGGGGCAAATTTTAAGGACGACGGGCTTTGCGGGCCGCAGGCCCGTTACATCATTTGATTATGTTCTACAGCAAATCGCGTGCCAGAAATGGTCGGGCCGCAGGCCCGACCATCGCCGCCAGCAGGCCAAGCAGGCCCGGCCCCTGCCGAACGGAGTTGCCGGCGCAGCGAAGCGAAGCTGGCAACTTCGTTTGGAGGAAGGGCGGGCCTGCTTGTTATACTATGCCTTAAATAACCCTTTAAAAGACTTGTATTTCTGAACAGAGACTTTTCTTTCCAAAGTTATTTTTATTTGTGAGTTTATGATTCTTATTAAGCATAATCAAGTCAGTATTATCAATGCCATCTATGCTATTGGGGATCTTAGTCAAATGTGCCAATATATCATTTAATTTCTCTTCTTTAGACTAGGTATATTGTTGACTTGTTTGTATTCAACTTTAAGTTCTTATCTTTATATATTCTTATGGCATACAAGTATAATCTTTAATCTTGGTACTTCAACTTACATTTTCAATTTTCTTTTAATGTGAGCTAGCATAATCAAGTCAAGTATTAATGCCATCTATACCATTGAGGATCTTAGTCAATTATGTGCTTGTTTATCATTTAATTTCTCTACTTACTTTAAACGAGGTATAGGGTTGATTTGTTTGTATTGAACTTTGAGTTCTTAGTTTTATTTCTATTCATATTCTTATGGCTTTCAACTACAATCTTTATTCTCTGGACTAAAGCTTATGTTTGAAACTTTTTCATGTGACCTTCTTATACTATTCCTTAATGATAGTAATGCCACATTTGCTAATGTGATATTAGTCACATGTGTCAATGCAACATTTGTATTCTCTTCTTTTGTTTTGAACTATGTTGACTTATTGTTCTTTTAAAGTTCTTAGTTTTTTAAATTATCCATTGTTTGCTTGAACTTCAGTAGGAATAAATAAAATCAAGTGCAGTTCAGATAACATTTTATTTTTTAAAAGCATATTCAGGTTTCTGTTTACTCAAGTATGGTCATCTTTTTGGCGAATAGGGGAAGGGGGAGGGCTGACGAGGTGGCCAGGGACTGGTACAGCCAACGCCTCCCCCTGCAATTAGGGGAAGGGGGATTTCACCGAATTGGTCGCTGGACACTCCCAGTCCATATTCAGTCCTGTTCTGCACATCTTGTTGACGTTGGTATAGCACTAATAGCCTCGAACTTCATGTGGCTATGGAGGTGGAGGAGAAGAGCACTACAAGTCCACCGGTGACCGAAGTAGAAGTTCCCGTCCAAGGAGAAGCCATGGATCAGAGCAGCCCAAAGGACGACAACGACGACGGTCACCGGGAAGACGTCACTTGTAATGCGTGTACAACTGTTTGTACAGCGCCAACGATCTCATGTAAAATAAATAATAAAAATAAAGATTGT
>NW_026267333.1:158117-163897 GCF_000697945.3 Frankliniella occidentalis | reverse complement strand
GAAAAAAATATATTTTTTTATGATCTCCTAAGGGGTAACTCGTCAAAGTAGAGCCCTGTGGGCGAAAATTTCGTCCGTTTGGCTCTATCTGTAACCGTTTAGGCGCTGGTGGGTCTTTTTTGACGAAAATAAGCTAAAAATTGCTGTAGTGAACAATAAGTTGTAGAAGAAGGCCTAAAACCGCAAAAAAGGAAGGAAACTCTCCCCCCCCAAAAAAAAAACGTTTTCTAAGCAGAAGGGTGGGTTGTAGTCGCGGTGCTTCGCCGTTACTTCCCTTTCTCGTGTCTACGGGGCAAAATTTAAGAACGACGGGCTTTGCGGGCCGAAGGCCCGTTACATCATCTGATTATGTTCTTCAGCAAATCGCGTGACAGAAATGGTCGGGCCGCAGGCCCGACCATCGCCGCCGGCAGGCCAAGCAGGCCCGGCCCCTGCCGAACGGAGTTGCCAGCGCAGCGAAGCGAAGCTGGCAACTTCGTTTGGTGGAAGGGCGGGCCTGCTTGTTAAATTGCAGAAAGCAGGAGTTCCGTTTGAATGGACTACGGAATGTCAAGAAGCATTTGACAAAATAAAAACACAGCTAACCACAGCACCAATTTTGGGTACACCAGACGTTACTAAAGGTGCATTCACAGTTACTTGTGATGCATCATTAACGGGGCTGGGAGCTACCCTGGAACAGAGACAAGATGACAGGGATGTCACTATTGCATACTGGTCTAAAACATTAAATGCAGCCCAAAGAAACTACTGTGCAACACACAGGGAGTTATTAGCAATGGTAGAGGCCATTAAAACATTCAATCATTACCTGGCAGGAGCACCTTTCACTGTGAAATCAGACCACGCAGCATTACAGTGGTTGAAGAATTTTAAGAATCCTACTGGTAAACTGGCTAGGTGGTTAGAGAGGTTAGCTCCGTACAAATTCCAGGTGGTGCATGTAAAAGGCACTAGTATAGGACATGCTGATGCTTTGTCCAGAAGACCTTGCAGGGATTGCAAGAAGTGCGACCGACTAGAAGAAAGAGACAAAGATGTTTTAGTTTGTGCATGCAGGACATGTGCAATAGATTGTGGTACATGTTTAGTAGAATTGAGGAAAAACACATGAATCACAGAGGCAACACTAAATACATATTGGACAACAGTAGTACCAGATGGACTTACCAAGCAACAAGTTGAAAGAGAACAACTACTTGATGAACACATAATGCCTATTATGATAGCAGTAAGAGAAGGGAAACGTCCCAGTTTCCAGGAAATAGCTGAGTATGGCAGCAAAACAAGGGCACTATGGTACCAGTTCAAATCATTAACCCTCAAGAATGGGTTACTGTACAGAAGGTTTGAACATCCATCAGGGCTGAAAGAGAAAGAGGAACTGCAATTAATTTTGCCACAAAAGTTGGTAAAACAGACAGTAAAGGTATATCATGAGCAACTAGGGTTAGGAAACCACTTTGGTGTAACCAAAACATTAGCTTATCTGAAAGGTTTCTTTTGGTGGGCAGGAATGTTCAATGATGTCTATGAGTTGATCACCAACTGCATGACATGCGCCAAGTACAAAGGGCCAAACCAAATGACCAAAGTTCCGTTGAAACTCTTCCAGGAAGGGGTACTCCACGGAAGATGGCATGTTGATATCTGTGGGCCAATAAATCCAAAAAGTTCAGACGGGCATGAGTACATATTAGTGGCAGTAGAAGCTTTTTCTGGCTGGCCTGTGGTTGTACCTCTGTACAAGCAGACAGCAGAAGAAATAGCACAAGAACTAATCACTCATGTATTCTCCATCTTTGGAGCACCACAATCACTACTCACCGATCAAGGAAAAGCCTTTGATTCATCCTATTTCAAGAGATAATGGAGCTGTACAGCATCAGAAAGTACAGAACCACTGCATTCCATCCTGCATCAAATGGAAAAGCAGAAAGGTGGATCAAAACATTGAAGCAACACTTGATGATTCTCATTGAAAATGACAGGAAACAATGGCCAAAGTACCTACCATTTATCGCGCAAGCGTACAGGAATCTTCCGCACTCATCCCATAAGTTCTCTCCATACGAAGTGATGTTTGGAGCACCAATGAGGACACCATTAGGTATGGAAAGGGGTGAACCACCGAGGTTAGGTACCATGAACAAGGATTATCCATTTTGGGTACGGGAGACAATGCACAGAATCCATGATGCTGTTGCTAACATGACAAAGAAAGCTGCTAAGCGAATGAAGGAATATTATGACAGAAATGCATCACTAGCACCATTTAAGAAGGGAGATAGAGTGTTTCTCTACTACCCAAGACGAAAAAAAGGTGTATCCACAAAGCTACTTACGAGATGGGAAGGACCGTACCTTCTACTGGACGCAATAAATGATTGCAATGCCCGTATACAACACACGCTTAATCCCAACAAAAAGTTAATTGTACATATGGACCGGTTAGCCAAATGCCCAGATGAAGATGAAACGGGAGTTTTAGATCTGGGTAATGCTTGGTTAACGTACGTAACAGAGGCGGAAACAGAGGCCGAGTAGACGCCATCTTGGGATTCGAGATCTCGAGATAGCGACTGGGAACTGGCCGAAGGAAGTCACCAAACAAATGCGAATCGCGCCATCGGATTCAAAAACAAGTGACACAGGTGCATTGTTGTGAGAAGTTAAGCGTCGGTAGCGGAGTAAACGAGTAAAGTGAACGAGTGAAAAGTGATTCTGGAGAATTTAAACAGTGCAAATTAAGTGAAATGGAGCAGGATCAGGTGCCGGAGAGAAGGAGTACCTTCTCTAACTTGAAGATAGTGCAAGGAAAGACTGGGGAAGAGAGGAAAATTTTGCAAGCCAGGGTGGAAGCCAGGGTAACTCCTACCAAGCCAGTAGATCCCAAGGAGCTAGAGGAAAAAGTGCAAAGGATAAAAGAGAAGTTTCGCAAGGATGAAGAGCAGAGGCAGGTGATCATTATGAAGAAGGCACCCGCAGCAAAACAATTAAGAAGGAAGTTGGCGCCTGAAGCAGCAGCATCCCCAGCAAAGATAAGTAGGATGGAAATGGTGTTAGAGAGGGCTGATCAAGACAAGGAAAAGAAGGCAAGACGAGCAAAAGAACTGGCGGAGTCAGGAATGAATTGGATGGAGATGGTAGAGGAGGAAGAAAAAGGAACAACCGAAGAAACCATGGAAGTTGAAGGGACCGAACATGTGTGCATGCCAGGGGAATGCGGGGTAGTTTTAAACACGGAAAAATTACCCTCAAGCTCTAGCTCTAGTTCCAGTTCCAGTTCCAGTTCAAGCTCAAGCTCAAGTTCAAGTTCTTCTAGTGAAAGTGAAAGTGAGAGTGAGACGGAAGAGAAAGGTGAAGCAAAAGTGAGTGGATTTGAAAAGGAGTTGCAAGACCTACAGGAAATAATGGAGACAACGGAGGACAAGGAGAAAGAAATAGATGACAAGATAAGAAAGGAAGAGGAGGAGATCACAAAAATAACAGAGAAACTACAAGAACTGAACAAGAGCAAGTGGAAGTTACATCCCATAGACGAAGACTGCCTAGCCAAGCCCACACCAAAAGCGGAGTGGATGAAAAACTACAAGAGGAAAGAGAGAAGGAAAAGGGAGAGAAAAAGTTCCATACAGACGACCCGGGGTTCAAGATACGGTGCAGGAGGTGCAATCAGCGAGGACATCCGACGGCAGCATGCACTTGAGAAAAGAGAAGAAAGAAGTAAAATAATAATTGTACAAGTGTTCTTTTCTGTCATAAAGCCCAAATAAAAATTGTTGCATGTAACCCATAGTTATTATTTCACAAACTCCAAATCATGTAGAGCAGGAATAATAACAGAGCTACAAAATAAAATAAAAACGTAAACAAGACAAGGATGAAAAAGATTTACTCAAGATAGATAACTCAAGCTCAAGGACCAAGCCATTATAAAACACATGAGCAGGAGGAAAAGAATGATGGAAACATGAGCAATAGTCAAAACTCCAGCGAAACTCATAACAAGAATGATGAAAACACGAGCCAGAGCCAGAGTCAGCAGATAACTTCTTTAAAAAAAAGAGAAAGCGGCAAACAAAATGAAAGTCACTGAAATCACAGAGTAAACAATTAGAAGTTAGAAAATTGCTAAGAAAATCCTGAAGAAAAGAAAGAAAGAGAAAGCTAACCTCACTCCTCAGAAGGGTTAACAATTGGAGGAGAGGGAGGTGGAACCAATGGAAAGGGGATAACATCCTAAAAAGAAAAGAAAATATAAAGAAAGGAGGTTTTAAAGGAAAAGACCGGGTCCTCACGGAAAACATACATAAGCCGGTTCATGGCACTCTACACAGTGATAGAAAGGCTGGTGTAGGCTCTCCTCTTCAACCCAATCAATCCCAAACCGGTGGTTACCCGGGTAAAGTATATAAAGTATATAAAGCCGGTTCAACCAAGAGAACACAGGCACCACAAACAGTAACATTTCTGCCGTTGACGTCCCAGGCGTGGTGCATGAATTGCATGATTGGGACAAGCATTTTGACAACAAACACAGAAACTTACAGGGGCTGGCGGGAGGCGTAGCAGGGGGCGAGGATAGAGGAGAAGGCGGGAGATTAAGATTCTCGGAGTGCATTATCAACTGAAAAAAAAAGGATAGTAAAAGGAAAAAAAAAGGGGAAAAGAGAAAGGAAAAAAAAAAACCCACATAGCAACAAGAACCGCAGAAGGCACAAGGCCACAGATCCTGCAGATCCCAGATCCCAACGACGGAGAACCAAGTGGAGTAGTTTTCCGTGGGTAACCAGTCCGGGTGCCACGCCACAAAACTAGGGCACCGGTGACAGGTAAACCACAGTTCATGGGTCGGAACATACACAGATTCATACGCAAGGCCGGTAAGAGCCACATGCCCTGGAGGGATGTTAAAGTAGATGTCACGAGACATGGCGAAACGAACTAAGAGCAGAACACTCGCGCGCGAAGCCCCACACAACAACAAGTAAACAAACAACAGCGACTTGTAGCAAGCACCGGTCAGGGGACTCGAAGCGAGGCTAAGTTGCAGAAAAAGGGTGGTGCGGGGCCCCCGCTTGTGTGTTGCTATGGAGTGCAAATGTCGTTTGTGCAGTCTGTAATTCTTCATTCTTCAAGTGTCAGTGCAGTTTTATGAAGATTTGTCACCTAGCCAACGATGATGCAGACATGATGGACATTATGGCACTCACATGAGAGTGCATGGACAAACACAAGAAGAAGAAGCTCCGAGTAATGAACTACACGTTTAACTCGTTTCATAAACTCCACTACTTGTACCATACCACTCCACAGATCTAAACATGGAGAACATTCAATAGCCAAGCCTAAGGCGGCTGCCAAGCCCAAGAACATCACTGCCAAGTCGAGAGTCGAACCCGAGTCCCCGGGGTGAGAAGCTACATTGCTGCCTGCTTCACCACCGCACCACCACACGGACCGGCGAAACGGAAGGACGGGACTAGCGTCCAGGACCGAATAGCCGACAGGTTCAGCAAACGGTTGCCAAGGGCTACCCCGCAGCCAATCCAAGAACAGCAAGACTCAACCGTTCCAGCAGAAACATCCAGTGACAGCAGTCAAGGATGCTCCACAAGAACTCAAGACAAGTTCAGGATAAAACTAAAGCTAAGTATTTTTAAAACTCAGAGGTTAACAGTGATAAGATAGGTTGGTTAGACACTGGTGTCAGATAGGTGAATAGTTATGTTAGGAGACACCCAGACAGGTTGAATCCCAACAGTGTACAACTTCAG